>NW_027672399.1:0-173034 GCF_964165515.1 Mesoplodon bidens
CCTCAAATGTACCACCTCTGCAATGAAGAAGTGGGTCTCTGACCTCCAACATAAGATTGCCACCCTCAACTTTCCTACTCCCCTGTGCACAATACCCTAGATATGCTAACCAGAAAATGAACTTCCATATTAGGCAGTGACAAGCGCAAGAAAGAGCAGCTCATGTGGAAAAGATCATTTTTGATGAGCAAATCAAGAAAAGGTGATTATAGAGCACAGTCACATCTAAGGACACAATTTCTCTCTATTGTATCATTAAAATAAGAAAAAAACAAGCCAGAACTCTACACATATTTTATTCTTCTTTCTGATTTCATATCCACCTTCCTCAGTCTCCAAAGCAGGAGATATAACCCTAAAGTTCCAGGAACCCTCTGCCATTAGATCCTACCTAAGTGTTGTTCCTACCTGTATCCTTTTCCTTATCACGGCCACAAATGCTATCCAGAGTCGATTCTGTAGAAACACGAACATGAATTTACAAGACTTATGGATACACTTAAAATGTGACTAATGTGATGGACTAATTGGATATTTTATTGGTTTTCTTTTAATACACTGAGTTAATCATTGATTGAATTAAATAAATTATAACAGGCACATCTAGCTAGTGGCTACCACACAGTAATACACATCTCTCTCTCTCTCTCTCTCTCTCTCTCCATATATATGTGTATATATATATATAAAGTATATGGAGGATGTTACCGCCGCTCCCCTGGTTATTCCCCTCTGTATGCTCTACCCATTCAAGATGGCTGTTTGCTGATGGTTTAACGAAGGTAAAACCTCTGCCCCGTGAAGGTACTTAGCCCAAGGGGTAAGAGGGATGCGTCCCTCTGCTGGTTTCCCTGGTAACCGATGAGCCCATCTGCTGTCAACTCCCCCTTTAACTGGTAGCCTGCCTATTCCGCCCAGAGAGAAGCATGCTGCTACTGCTGCTGCTGCGTTCTGCCTGCCATCGGCTATCTACAGTGGGATGTCTCTCCAGGACCACTTTGCTTCTGACGTGAAAGATCTCCCATCTATTAAACCATGAATGTCTCTGTCCCTGACTTTGGGCTCTTTCCTTAGCCCTGAGGCTGAGCAAGTACAGGGCTTGCAGGCGTGAGAGGTGCAGCCCAACACCTTCTGCAGGGCAGTTTGCTGGCCAGATTTGATGATTCATTTGTAGGTGTTTCCTAGGCTCATGCACACTTGCCAGGCACTCATGAGACGTTGGGGACACTGAAACAGTAATGTCAACACCCAGATCCTAGAGGAATTCCCGACAGGTGTTCCACTTGAGGGGAGAGGTAATGAGCATGTCCCAGTGCACCTGTGCTAGACATAATCGGCGAGCAGGTGCAGAAGGGAGGGAGGGACATTCACTCACTTCATGAGGCCATCCTTCGCACCACTGCCTCTGAAAAATCCAGGGAAGGAAGGGACAAAATGCCCTTAGAAGGTAAATGGCCTGTACACTGAAAACTACAAACCACTGCTGAGAGAATTAAACAAGGATAATTGAAATGACATAGCATATTCATAGACTGGACACTTATTATTGTTGACATTTCTACACTACCCAAAGGTAAGTATAAATTCATTGTAATACCTATCAAAATCCCAATGTCATTTTCAAAGAAATAGAAAAAAAATGATCCTAAACTACATATGGAACGACTAAGAAGTCCAAACAGACAAAACAATCCTGAGAACAAAGAACATAGATGGAGGCTTCTCACTTCCTGACTTCAAACACATTACAAAGCCACAGGAATCAAAACTGTATGGTACTGACATAGAAACAGATACATAGGCCTAAAGACCAGAATAAATAATCCCCAAGAAAACTCATAGATACATGGCCAAATGAAATTCACCAAGCTTCTAAGACAACAAATAGGGAAAGTATAGTTTTTTCAACAGTCAATAGGATGAAAATATAACTTACAGAAAGATTACAAACATATATCAGAAAAGGAGCTAATGTCCAAAACATATAAGAAAAACACTACAACTCAAATGCAAAGTAAGATAAAAAATTAAAAAGGGTAAATAGCTGGGTTCACAATTGTGCAAAGACTTAAATAAGACATTTCCTGAAAAAGACATACAAATGGTTAACAAATATAGGAAAAGGTTCTCAACCTCACTAATCATCAGGGCAATGCAAATCAACACCTCATACCTGTGAGGCTGAGTATTATAAAGAAAAAAATTAGCAGTTTAAGGCCAAGATGTGGGGAATTGGAAACATTATACACTGCCTGTGGGAATGTAAAATGGTGCAGCTCTTATGAATAAGAGTATGGGGGTTCCTTATAAAATTATAAACAGAAATATCATATGATTCAGCAATCACAGTTCTGGGTATATATCCAAAGAAAATTAAATCAGTACCACAATGAGTTGAACTTAGGTTCATTGCCGCATTCTCCAAAATAGCCTAGATATGCAACCCACTTCACGAAACAAGTAAGTGTCCTGTGACTGAGCTAACCTTAGGTACTTCAAAACAACTCCGTAAGTCTCTTAGCCCCTTAGAGAGGATGAAAGCAATATTACAGTTAAAAGTAACTTGTCGCAATTCCCTTAGTCTGCAACACAGAAACAAAAGATCTACAGCAGGGGAAGCCTCATAAACACACAGCACCTGCCAGGGTTTACTCCAGCCTTGGAAGAACTGGGAAGGATAAGACCAAGGCAGGCCTGAGGAAAGGTGAGAGGACTGGAGCAGGACTGCAGGGTGGGGAGCAGGGGCAGGGCTGTCTGGATGGAGCAGTGTGTTGTAAGAAGAGCAGTGACCCTGGGTCCTGCTGCCCTGAGTCTTTGTCCTGGGCCTAGTGAATTCCAGGAGACCAGGTTAGCAGGGCTGTGAGAGCCAGTGTGTGAAGCGAGCCCAGCAGCCCCTTCATACAGTCCTCTAGAATTCCTGCCGGCCATGAAGGGTCTTTAGGGGCAGCTAGACGTGGAGCCCTCTCAAATGGAAGCATGTCGGCACATCAGCGTTGGGAGGTGCTGAGGCTGAAATGAGGAGACTGAGCACATGCAGTGATCCCAAAGCATGTGTTCTCTGACTCATCCACCTCTGGGAGTGCACTTTCCATGAGGAATAAACAGTGAGGACAAACCTAAGGTGAAGCTACAAGTCCTGAAAGTGTAGAGGGAGAGAGTTCAAGTCTCATCCACCACCTGACACTCACTATAAGAACTTGTTCTCCAGTGTAAAATGATTATGAGAGTTTTGTTCCCACTAGGATATGGCCATCATACGTGAATGTAAAAAGGAAACCAAAATCCCTGGTGCAAAATACCCTCCAGATACCAAACAGAAATGAAGCTTTCATCTTTGGCAATGAAAAAGCAATGAAAGTGCAGTCGTGTGAGAAAGAAAATTTCTGAATGGCAAAGCAAGAAAAGATGACTATAAGCACAGTACAGTCAAAGAACATGGACACAATAACTCTATTATATCACTAAAATTTGGAAAGAACAAATCAGAATTCTACACATATTTCCTTCTTCTTCCTGATTTCATATTCACATTCCTTAGTTTCTAAAGAACCGGGTGGAACCCAAGTGTTCTAGGAATGGTCTCGCTTTAGATCCTACCTGAGAGTTGTTCCCTACATGAATCGTCATCAGCATCGCTGCTATGTATGCTCTCCACCATGCATTCTGCACAAACACAACCATGAGCATAAAGTTATTATACAAGTTGACCCACCCATTTCTCCTACTCGACTTGCTGGCTCACACAGCATCCCCCTGGTCTTCCCTCCAGGTTCTCAGACCTCCCCTGTGCTCTGTGCAGACAGAGTCCTTCAATAAGATATTGATCACCGTTGAAAATTTCAAATGAGGGAGAGATGCTGAGAAAATCACCTTTTGACCCCTCACTTCTATAGACCCATTTATAGCTTTCACCGTCAACCTTACAAACCTGAAATTCCAGATGTTACAGACACACTTGAAACATGGCTAGTGTGACCAAGCAATTGTGTGTTTTTTGCATTTTTTAATAGAATGAGTTAATTATTGTTTGAACTAAATTAAATATAAATAGACACATTTGGTTAGTGGCTACCACACTGGAAAGCTCAGCTCTAAGAAATCCAAAGATGAGAAAGAGGCAACCAGCCACCCCTCCCCTGGTTGTTCTTTACTGCAGAAAATTTGATGACCTGATCTGATCATTCGTATGTAGGTATATCTTGGGTTCTTGGACCCACGCCACGCATTGGGAGAGTCCTTTTGGACACTGAAATAGTACAGTCAACACTCAGATCCAAGAGGAATTCCCAGCAAGGGGCCCACTTGTAGACAGAGGTGAAGGGCATGGCCCAGTACACCTGTATTAGACATAATCAGAGAGCAGGTGCAGAGGGGAGGGAGGGATTTCACTCTCTGCATGATCCCATCCTTCTCACCCCTGACTCTAGAAGACCTGAGGAAGGCAGTAGAAAAGGCCCCATAGGAGGTGAAAAATTTGTATACTGAAAACTACAGGACATTGCAGAAAGAAATTAAAGAAGAGACAAGTAATTGGAATGACATACCATGTTCATAGACTGGATTATTAAGTACTGTTGGCATTTCTATACTACATAAAGTGATGTACACATATATCGCAACAACCCACAAAATTCCATGTCATTATTATAGAAGTGGACAGAATCGTAAAATACATATGGAACCCCCAAGTAGATAAAACAATCTTGAGAGCAAAGAGCAATGATGGAGATGAACACTTCCTGAACTCAAAACACATAACAATGCCACAGTAGTCAAAACAGTCTGCTACTGGCATCAAGACAGTGAGATAGACCAATGAAATATAATAGAGAGATGCCAAATAAATGCACATATATACGGCGAACTGTTCTTGGCCAAGGTTCTAAGATTACCAAGTGAAGAAAGGATAGTCTCTTCAACAATCAACAGAATGAAAAGGCAACCTATAGGATGGGAGGAAATATGTGTAAACCTTGTATCTGAATAAGGGACCAATATCCAGAATATAAAAGAAACTACAACAAGGCAATTTCAGAAAAACAGCGGGCAAATAACTGAGATTAAAAATGGGTAAAAAGCTTCACTAGACATTTCTCCATAAAAACATACAAGTGGTCAATCTACATATGAAAATTTGCTCAACATCGCTAAGGATCAGGGAAATGGAAATCAAGCCACAAGGAGATATCACTCACACCTGTTAGAATGTGTATTATAAAAAGACAATTAGGGCTTCCCTGGTGGCACAGTGGTTGAGAGTCCGCCTGCCGATGCAGGGGACACATGCTCGTGCCCCGGTTTGAAAGGATCCCACATGCCGCTGAGCGGCTTGGCCCATGAACCATGGCCGCTGAGCCTGTGCGTTTGGAGCCTGTGCTCCGCAACGGGAGACCTCACAACAATGAGAGGCCCTTGTAGAGCAAAAAAAAAAAAAAAAAAAGAAGAAGAAGAAAAGAAAGAAAATTACTGGATGCTTGGAAAGATGTAAAGAAGTGGAACTTCTCTACCCTGTTTTGTACCCTGTAGTAATGTAAAATGGTGTAGCCATTATGGAAAACAGAATGGAGGTCCCCAAAAATTATTAAGAGAACTCTCATAAAATCCAGCAATCACTCATTTTGCTTTGTATACAAAGGAGATAAAACAAGAATGTCCAAGAGATATCTACAATCTCATGTCCATTGCAGCATTATACACAATACACAACATAGGAAAACTGCCTAGTGACCATGGGAAGATGAATTAAATAAAGCAAATGTGGTGTACACATACAGTGGAATGTCATTCAGTCTTTGAAAAAGAAGGAAATCCTGCCATTTGCAGCAACACGGAAGAACTTGGAGGATATTTGTAAGAGTGAAATAAGCCAGTCACAGAAGGTCAAAAACTGAAAGAAAACTCCGAGAAGCAGAGAGTAGAAGGGTGGTTCCGAGAGCTGGCAGGAGGTTGACATGGGAAGTCTCTGTTCAATGGTTAGCATGTGTTATTTGCAAAATGGAAAAGTTGTAGGCACATGCTGTACAACAAGGTGCATGTAGTCAACAGGACTGACAGGACATTTCAAAACTTGTTAAGACGTTGGATTTCATCGTATGTGTACTTTTACAACAATAAAATATACATATATAAAATAAATACAAAGTGGAAAAAGGGGAAAAAAGAAGAAAAATAAGGAAAGGGAGTCAAGAGAGGGAAAGAAGAAAGGAGGAAGGGTCTCGAATGTACACAGGTATCAGGAGATAATGGGAGAGAAGCTCCTCTCCCCAGGCTTTAAAGAAGACATCTCTCCAGAGTTCACACCAGCAAGAGGGGGATGTCCTTTCTCTTCCCCATTCAACCAGAAGCGCCAATAGCATCCTAAGTGTGGCCCAGGCTGTGCTCAGGTGTACACTTTTCATTGATCTCTAAACCAGCCACCCCTGACTCCCCATGGCTCAGGTGCCCTTCCTGTATCTCCTTCCACTTCTCTAAAGCATTTCCCTCTTCAAGTCCAGCTCGAGGCTCCAATTCCGTCCTCACACGTGGGGTCCACGTAGCGGGTCTCTGAGTTCTTAAGAGCCTCCCTGTGAGTAGCACACCAGGGTTCCCCTCAGCACCATCAGGAAACTACGACCTAGGGATTGAGGATTTCTAGAACAACTTTACTCATAGACAGTCTCTTGGGTAAACAAGTGATATTTTACAATCAAGCATATTCAGTGATTTCTTTGGTGGGGAAAATATTGACACATAGAAGGCACTCATATTCTATTAAAGTATGTATTTCTCAAAGGACTCACTATCGAAAAAATATTTTTAAGTATAACTTTCCATGTTTTAATTGACTTTACTCCCAGACTTGTTTGCTTGCAGAAGCCTCCAGAAAGTACCAAGAACCTACTTCACCTGGCAGTTTGCACAGCAACATGAGTGGAGATGCTCTTGTCACCCTGCTTGGTTTCTCGATCCCACCTTGCAAAGCACAACCTCCTCTCCGCCCTCCTGGGAAGGGAGCCAGTGCTCACTCTGAGCTCAATCCCTGTGGTAGATCTCTTGGTTCTGTCTTCACTGAATGCAGTGTTTCTTGCCCAGCTCACAGAAACAGGGCCAGCATAAGTGATGGAAGACAGACTTTCCACAGAAGAAGGACATTTCATTTCCTTAGCAGAGAATCTGATAGTGAATATTAGCCTCAAATGTGAAAGGTGGGGTGAATATCCTCCATCTATTCCTGGAGGCTCCTTATTTTTTGGACTCCTCCAGAACTGGGTGTGGCATGTGGGTACAAGCAAGGGCTCCCTGCAAAAAGAGGGAGGCCTGCCTAGCACTAGGTGCTTTAGGTAAGGGGGGAGGACTCATCCCGAGGCTCTAATAGGAAACAGTTAGAATGAGGGAAGTGTCAGAGAGATGTATCATAACCATTCAGAATGCTATCAGACCTACTAAGAGACGAGATTTCTTATTAAATGAAGTTGTAATTGACCCAGTAGTAGGCATGCTGAAAACCAGTTTTGTTCACTAAGAATCCAGCCATGGAGCAACTAAGCCCGTGCACCACAACTACTAAGCCTGTGCTCTAGAGCCCGCAAGTCAAGGCCAAGATGTGGGGAATTGGAAACATTGTACACTGCCTGTGGGAATGTAAAATGGCGTAGCTATTATGAAAAAGAGTATGGGGGTTCCTTATAAAATTATAAACAGAAATATCATATGATTCAGCAATCACAGTTCTGGGTATATATCCAAAGGAAATTAAATCAGTATCACAATGAGATGAACATAGGTTCATTGCAGCATTCTCCAAAATAGCCTAGATATGCAAACAACTTCACAAAAGAAGAAAGTGTCCTGTGCCTGAGCTAACCTTATGTACTTCAAGACAACTCTGTAAGTCTTTTAGCCCCTTGGAGAGGATGAAAGCAATATTACAGTTAAAAGTAACTTGAACCAATTCCCTTACTCTGGAATACTGAAACAAATGTTCTACAGCAGGGGAAGCCTCCTAAACACACAGCACCTGCCAGAGTTTACCCCAGCCTTGGAAGAACTGGGAAGGATAAGACCAAGGTAGGCCTGAGGAAAGGTCAGAGGGTAGGCAGGACTGGAGTGTGGGCAGCAGGGCCAGGGCAGTCCGGATGGAGCAGTGGGTTGTAAGAAGAGCAGTGACCCTGGGTCCTGCTGCCCTGAGTCTCTGTCCTGAGCCCTGTGATTTCCAGGAGACCAGGTTAGCAGGGCTGTGAGAGCCAGTGTGTGAAGTGAGCCCAGCAGCTCCTTCACACAGTCCTCTAGAATTCCTGCCCCCCATGGAGGGTCTTTAGGGGCAACTGGACGTGGAGCCCTCTCAAATGGAAGCATGTCCGCACATCAGCCTTGGGAGGTGCTGAGGCTGAAATGAGGAGACTGAGCACATGCAGTGATCCCAAAGCATGTGTTCTGTGACTCATCCACCTCTGGGAGCGCCCTTTCCATGAGGAATAAACAGTGAGGGCAAAAGTAAGATGAAGCTACAAGTCCTGAAAGTGTAGAGGGAGAGAGTTCAAGTCTCATGCACCACCTGACACTAACTATAAGGACTTGTTCTCCAGTGTCAAGTGACTATGACAGTTTTGTTCCCCCTAGGATATGGCCATCATACGTGAATGTAAAAAGGAAACCAAAATCCCTGGTGCAAAATACCCTCCAGATACCAAAGAGAAACGAACCTTTCATCTTTGGCAGTGAAAAAGCAAAGAAAGAGTAGTCTTGTGAGAAAGAAAATTTCTGAATGGCAAAGCAAGAAAAGATGACTAAAAGCACAGTACAGTCAAAGGACATGGACACAATAACTCTATTATATCATTAAAATTTGGAAAGAACAAATCAGAATTCTACACATATTTCCTTCTTCTTCCTGATTTCATATTCACCTTCCTTAGTTTCTAAAGAACCGGGTGGAACCCAAGTGTTCTAGGAATTGTCTCGCTTTAGATCCTACCTGAGAGTTGTTCCCTACATGAATCGTCATCAGCATCGCTGCTATGTATGCTCTCCACGATCCATTCTGTACAAACACAACCATGAGCATAAAGTTATTATACAAGTTGACCCACTCATTTCTCCTACTCGACTTGCTGGCTCACACAGCATCCCCTTGGTCTTCCCTCCAGGTTCTCAGACCTCCCCTGTGCTCTGTGCACACAGAGTCCTTCAATAAGATATTGAACACAGTTGAAAATTTCAAATGAGGGAGAGATGCTGAGAAAATCACCTTTCGACCCCTCACTTCTATAGACCCATTTATAGCTTTCACCGTCAACCTTACCAACCTGAAATTCCAGATGGTACAGACACACTTGAAACATGGCTAGTGTGACCAAGCAATTGTGTGTTTTTTGCATTTTTTAATAGAATGAGTTAAATATTGTTTGAACTAAATTAATTATAAATAGAGACATTTGTTTAGTGGCTACCACACTGGAAAGCTCAGCTCTAAGAAATCCAAAGATGAGAAAGAGGCAACCAGCCACCCCTCCCCTGGTTGTTCTTTACTGCAGAAAATTTGATGGCCTGATCTGATCATTCGTATGTAGGTATATCTTGGGCTCTTGGACCCACGCTAGGCATTGCGAGAGTCCTTGTGGACACTGAAATAGTACAGTCAACACTCAGATCCAAGAGGAATTCCCAGCAAGGGGCCCACTTGTAGACAGAGGTGAAGGGCATGGCCCAGTACACCTGTATTAGACATAATCAGAGTGTAGGTGCAGAGGGGAGGGAGGGATTTCACTCTCTGCATGAGTCCATCCTTCTCACCCCTGACTCTAGAAGACCTGAGGAAGGCCGTGGAAAAGGCCCCGTAGGAGGTGAAAAATTTGTATACTGAAAACTACAGGACATTGCGGAAAGAAATTAAAGAAGAGACAAGTAATTGGAATGACATACCATGTTCGTAGACTCGATTATTAAATACTGTTGGCATTTCTATACTACATAAAGTGATGTACACATATATCGCAACAACCCACAAAATTCCATGTGATTATAGAAGTGGTCAGAATCCTAAAATACATATGGAACCCCACCCAAGTACATAAAATAATCTTGAGAGCAAAGAGCAATGATGGAGATTAACACTTCCTGAACTCAAAACACAAAATAATGCCACAGTAGTCAAAACAGTCTGCTACTGGCGTCAAGACAGTGAGATAGACCAATGAAATATAATAGAGAGACCCCAAATAAACGCACATATATATGGCCAACTGACCTTGGCCAAGGTTCTAAGATTAACAAGTGAAGAAAGGATAGTATCTTCAACAATCAACAGAATGAAAAGGCAACCTATAGGATGGGAGGAAATATGTGTAAACCTTGTATCTGAATAAGGGACCAATATCCAGAATATATAAGAAACTACTACAAGTCAATTTCAAAAAAACAGCGGGCAAATAACTGAGTTTCAAACTGAGTTTCAAAATGGGTAAAAAGCTTCACTAGTCATTTCTCCATAAAGACATACATGTGGTCAATCTACATATGAAAATTTGCTCAACATCGCTAAACATCAGGGAAATAGAAATCAAGCCACAAGGAGATATCACTCACACCTGTTAGAATGTGTATTATAAAAAGACAATTAGGGCTTCCCTTAGAGGACATTTGTAAGAGTGAAATAAGCCAGTCACAGAAGGTGAGAAACTGAAAGAAAACTCCGAGAAGCAGAGAGTAGAAGGGTGGTTCCAAGAGCTGGCAGGAGGTTGACATGGGAAGTCTGTGTTCAATGGTTAGCATGTGTTATTTGCAAAATGGAAAAGTTGTAGGCACATGCTGTACAACAAGGTGCATGTAGTCAACAGGACTGCCTGGACATTTCAAAACTTGTTTAGACGTTGGATTTCATTGTATGTGTACTTTACAACAATAAAATATACATATGTAAAATAAATACAAAGTGGAAAAAGGGCAAAAAAGAAGAAAAATAAGGAAAGGGAGTCAAGAGAGGGAAAGAAGAAAGGAGGAAGGGTCTCGAATGTACACAGGTATCAGGAGATAATGGGAGACAAGCTCCTCTCCCAGGCTTTAAAGAAGACATCTCTCCAGAGTTCACTCCAGCAAGAGGGGGATGTCCTTTCTCTTCCCCATTCAACCAGAAGCGCCAATAGCATCCTAAGTGTGGCCCAGGCTGTGCTCAGGTGTACACTTTTCCATGATCTCTAAACAAACCACCCCTGACTCCCCATGGCTCAGGTGCCCTTCCTGTATCTCCTTCCACTTCTCTAAAGCATTTCCGTCTTCAAGTCCAGCCCGAGGCTGCAATCCTGTCCTCACACGTGGTTCCACAGGGTGGTTCTCTGAGTTCTTACGAGCCTCACTGTGAGTAGCAGGCACAAGTGATGGAAGACAGACTTTCTACAGGAGAAGGACATTTCGTTTCCTTAGCACAGAATCCGATAGTGAATATTAGCCTCAAAGGAGAAAGGTGGAGTGAATTTCCTCCATCTACTCCTGGAGTCCCCTTCTTTCTCGGACTCCTCCAGAACTGGGTGTGGCATGTGGGTACAAGCATGGGCTCCCTGCAAAAGGAAGGAGGCCTGCCTAGCACTAGGTGCTTCAAGTAAGGGGGGAGCACTCATCCCGAGGCTCTAATAGGAAACAGTTAGAGTGAGGGAAGTGGCAGAGAGATGTATCATAACCATTCACAATGCTATGAGACCTACTAAGAGATGAGATTTCTTATTAAATGAAGTTGTGATTGACCCAGTAGTAGGAATTCTTAAACCCAGTTTGTTCACTAAGAATCCAGCCATGTAGCAACTAAGTCCGTGCACCACAACTACTAAGCCTGTGCTCTAGAGCCCACAAGTCACAACTACTGAGCCCACGTGCCACAGCTATTGAAGCCCATGCACCTAGAGCCCGTGCTCTGGAACAACAGAAGGCACGGAAATGAGAAGCTCGCGCACTGCAACGAAGACCCAACACAGCCAAAAAAAAAAAAAAAGAATCCAGTAAACATTTGCCTGGGTGGTGATAGGATTTGTTTTCCAGGTTAAATGAGGCTCACTTGGTATAAAATCAATGCACACCCTGAAAGTGTACAGTTTATTTACTTTTATATCCATACCCATTCATGATGCAGTGGTAATGGGAATATTTTGTAGAAAGTTGGCACCAGTAACAGTGATGTTTAGGGGAACATAAATCAAGGGAAACACAACACAAAAAGTTCACATACACACACAGAATCATCCCACTCATTTCACATACAGACACACCCAGTCTCATGCACACAAACCTACACCACCTAACCGTAATACAGCTTCTTCCTGGGACTATAGTAATTGGTCACATTACTTGTAAATCACTTTCTATCACCAGGACCCCTACTCTCATTCCCAGCACTAATTTGGAATCAGTTTGCTTTCTACACTAAAACCAGAAAGAATGTCCCACTTTCTCATCTTCAAAGTTCTTTGTCCCCAAGTGACTGATTCCAGAATACATACTGTTTTCACGTTCTGTGAAGGCCACCTGCAATTACAGAAGAGAAAACACTATGAGGATAAGATCACAGTGATGCTCAGGTCTTTTGTTCATTTGCTGACAGCAGAAAACCTCATAAGAAACAGTGGTCCAGGGAACCCAGCAAGGGTTATCAGAGCAAACCTACTCAGGCTGAAAGGCAAGAACTTTGCTGGGAGGATGGAACTTCCAAGTCCATTTAGGTTGGAAATTACAGAATTCTTTTCCTAGACGAAAAATCGCTGCAGGACAGAGAGCTCCGTACTCTACAGGCTGTAATGGATGCTGTCAATTTTAATGTCCTGTGGAATCAGGCACCATGAGTTGGTAATAGACTCTCACTCCACATTCTCCCAACCAAGGGAATTGTATGTATCTGGAAGGAATACCCTCAAATATACATAACTCAATTCTAATGAAAGAGAAATAAAGCAATATTTCTATCTCAGGCCAGAAAAAATCCAGCTTACCTTGATTTTCCACGGAGGCTTTTCTTCTGTCCTATCACGGTGCAGGTCATCCGCCACATGCTCAGGGAGAGCTGGTGGGACACAGAGTAACTGTCAGGACACTGGTGATGTGGCTCAGGAATTACTCAGGGGCTTTCTTCTCGATGAGGACATGGGGTGGTGTGTATGGATGTGGGAGGTTAGTAAGTGTGGGCTGAGCTGGTGTTGGGCCATCCTCTTTGGGGGATGAAGGAAGGCAAAGGACAAGAGGAAGGAATTGAAAACAGAGCTTTGACTTTCTAGCTAAGGGTAGCCTAATCAGAAGGGAAGGGTCGATCTAAAAAATGGTAAACACTAAAATGCATGCTCTGTTTCAATGACACAGACCCATGACCCACCCTGCCTCTTTTGAGCTTCTGCTAAATTGCCATTGTCTCTTGATTTTTCCCAGATCACTCTTTCCCCAGCATCCACAATGCCAGCTACTGCATTTGTCATGTCCTCTATTGTACAATATTTTATACTTGATTAACAGCAACCTCTATTAAAGGACTGAATTCAGTCCTAGACAAAATATGCTATATTTATTCACTAATCACTTGTCTTAAAGAAAATCAAATACACAAGATTTGACAAAACTGAAATCCTACCATTTAGATACAGCCACTATCAATCGTATCATATTTTTCTCCCAGTCTTTGTTTTCTATACAATGTACGTATGCCCACTGAGTCAGGGGCTGTCCATACTCTAGGGAGCTCTTCCATAAGTGGGACACTTCGTTATGAAGAGGGAGCAAAGACTGAGCACAGCCTGTCTCTCACCCAGCTGTGCAGGAGAAGTGTACAGGCTAACAGTCAGGTTCCACTTTGAGTCCTTCTGTGTGGGCTACAGGAATTGACCAATGCTAAGGCTTATGGTAATGTTATCCAATACAATAAAATAGCTCCCTGATTCTTATCTGCTTTTGGCCTCGTTTAAGCAATGACACCAGCACTGACAGATATGACCTCTACTGTATACATGGGGTCTCACACCTCTCAGAATCTGGGAGCTGACCAGGAGAATGCAGGTCCTGAGGTGAATTTCACATTAATGACTGTGCCAAAGTCAACTGATAAGTCCACCCATAGCTGCCCTGGATTCTGTGACCACTAAGGCCACCTGATGGGCAAGGTCTGGACCTTTGGAGATGCTAAGACTTCCAGCCAAGGATACGGATGCAGGGACTCCCTTGCTCCATGACTGAGGATCCCTTGGCTGAGTGGTAAGTGCAGGTAAGGGATCCAGAGCACCCACATTGGCACCCACCCCTGGGTTCTCAGTTTGGCTTTTCCACTTAGGAGGTGAAGAGCTTAGAACATTTATCTCTGCACCATCTCCTTCTGAGGAAAAGGAATATTAAACAAATCTGGACAACAGCTGTGTTGAGGGAAGAACATGCAAACAACTTCACAAAACAAGTAAGAGTCCTGTGCCTGCGCTAACCTAAGGTACTTCAAAACAACTCCATAAGTCTCTTAGCCCCTTAGAGAGGATGAAAGCAATATTAGAGTTAAAAGTAACTTGTCCCAATTCCCTTTGTCTGGAATACTGAAACAAAATTCTACAGCAGAAGAAGCCTCATAAACACACAGAACCTGCCAGAGTTTACCCCAGCCTTGGAAGAACTGGGAAGGAGAAGACCAAGGCAGGCCTGAGGAAAGGTCAGAGCGTAGGCAGGACTGAGGTGTGGGGAGCATGGGCAGGGCTGTCCGGATGGAGCAGTGGGTTGTAAGAAGAGCAGAAACCCTGGGTCCTGCAGTCCTGAGTCTCTGTCCTGGGCCTGGTCAACCCCAGGAGACCAGGTCAGCAGGGCTGTGAAAGCAAGTGTGTGAAGCGAGCCCAGCAGCCCATTCACACAGTCCTCTAGAATTCCTGCCAGCCATGAAGGGTCTTTAGGGGCAGGTGGAAGTGGACCCCTCTCAAATGGAAGCATGAGAACACATCAGCCTTGGCGAAGTTCAGAGTCTGAGATGAGCACAAGGAGACTGAACACATGCAGTGATCCCAGAGCATGTGTTCTGTGACTCATCCATCTCTGGGACTGTCCTTTACAAGAGGAACAAACAGTGAGGACAAAACATGAGGTGAAGCCACAAGTCCTGAAAGTGCAGAGGGAGACAGTTCACTTCTCATCCACCACCTCACCCTTTCTAGAAGAACTTGGTCTCAAGTTTCAAGGGCCCATGAGAGTTTTGACCCACAGGTTCTGTCCATCATAGGTCAATATGCAAAAGAAAACAAATTCTCCTGTGCACAATACCCTAGATGTGCTAACCAGAAAACAAACTTCCATATTAGGCAGTGACAAGCTCAAGAAAGAGCAGCTCATGTGCAAAAGATCATTTTTCATGAGCAAATCAAGAAAAGGTGATTATAGAGCACAGTCACGTCTAAGGGCATAATTTCTCTCTATTGTATCATTAAAATATGAAACAACAAGCCAGAACACTACACATATTTTATTCTTCTTTCTGATTTCATATCCACCTTCCTCAGTCTCCAAAGCAGGAGATATAACCCTAAACTTCCAGGAACCCTCTGCCATTAGATCCTATGTAAGTGTTGTTCTTACCTGTATCCTTTTCCTTATCACGGCCACAAATGCTATCCAGAGTCGATACTGTAGAAACACGAACATGAATTTACAAGTCTTATGGATACAGTAAAATGTGACTAATGTGACTGAGTAATTGGATATTTTATTGGTTTTCTTTTAATACACTGAGTTAATCATTGATTGAATTAAATAAATTATAACAGGCACATCTAGCTAGTGGCTACCACACTGTAATACACATCCCTCTCTCTCTCTCTCTCTCTCTCTCTCTCCATATATATATATATATATGTGTATATATATATATATAAAGTATATGGAGGATGTTACCACCGCTCCCCTGGTTATTCCCCTCTGTATGGTCTACCCATTCAAGATGGCTGTTTGCTGATGGTTTACCAAAGGAAAAACCTCTGCCCCGTGAAGTACTTAGCCCAAGGGGTAAGAGGGATGCGTCCCTCTGCTGGTTTCCCTGGTAACCGATGAGCCCATCTGCTGTCAACTCCCCCTTTAACTGGTAGCCTGCCTATTCCGCCCAGAGAGAAGCATGCTGCTACTGCTGCTGCTGCGTTCTGCCTGCCATCGGCTATCTACAGTGGGATGTCTCTCCAGGATGACTTTGCTTAAGACGTGAAAGATCTCCCATCTATTAAACCATGAATGTCTCTGTCCCTGACTCCGGGCTCTTTCTTTAGCCCTGAGGCTGAGCAAGTACAGGGCTTGCATACGTGAGAGGTGCGGCCCAACACCTTCTGCAGGGAAGTTTGCTGGCCAGATTTGATGATTCATTTGTAGGTGTTTCCTAGGCTCATGCACACTTGCCAGGCACTCATGAGACCTTGGGGACACTGAAACAGTAATGTCAACACCCAGATCCTAGAGGAATTCCCGACAGGTGTTCCACTTGAGGGGAGAGGTAATGAGCATGGCCCAGTGCACCTGTGCTAGACATAATCAGCGAGCAGGTGCAGAAGGGAGGGAGGGACATTCACTCACTTCATGAGGCCATCCTTCTCACCACTGCCTCTGAAACATCCAGGGAAGGAAGGGACAAAATGCCCTTAGAAGGTAAATGGCCTGTACACTGAAAAGTACAAACCACTGCTGAAAGAATTAAACAAGGAACAAATCATTGAAATGACATATCATATTCATAGACTGGAGACTTATTATTGTTGACATTTCTACACTACCCAAAGGTAAGTATAAATTCATTGTAATACCTATCAAAATCTCAATGTCATTTTCAAAGAAATAGAAAAAAAAAGGTCCTAAAATACATATGGAACCACTAAGGACTCCAAACAGACAACACAATCCTGAGAACAAAGAACATAGATGGAGGCTTCTCACTTCCTGACTTCATACACATTACAAAGCCACAGGAATCAAAACTGTACGGTACTGACATAGAAACAGATACATAGGCCTAAAGACCAGAATAAATAAACCCCAAGAAAACTCATAGATACATGGCCAAATGAAATTCACCAAGCTTCTAAGACAACAAATAGGGAAAGTATAGTTTTTTCAACAGTCAATAGGATGAAAATATAACTTACAGAAAGACTACAAACATATATCAGAAAAGGAGACAATATACAAAACATCAAAGAAAAACACTACAACTCAAATGCAAACTAAGTTAAAAACTTAAAAAGGGCAAATAACTGGGTTCAGAAATGTGCAAAGACTTAAATAAGACATTTCCTGAAAAAGACATACAAATGGCTAACAAATATAGGAAAAGGTTCTCAACCTCACTAATCATCAGGATCATGCAAATCAACACCTCATACCTGTTAGGCTGTGTATTATAAAGAAAAAAATTAACAGTTTAAGGCCAAGATGTGGGGAATTGGAAACTTTGTACACTGCTGGTGGGAATGTAAAATGGTGCCGCTATTATGAAAAAGAGTATGGGGGTTCCTTATAAAATTATAAACAGAAATATCATATGATTCAGCAATCACAGTTCTGGGTATATATCCAAAGGAAATTAAATCAGTATCACAATGAGATGAACATAGGTTCATTGCAGCATTCTACACAATAGTCTAGATATGCAACCCACTTCACAAAAGAAGTAAGTGTCCTGTGCCTGAGCTAACCTTAGGTACTTCAAAACAACTCTGTAAGTCTCTTAGCCCCTTAGAGAGGATGAAAGCAATATTAGAGTTAAAAGTAACTTGTCCTGGGCTTCCCTGGTGGCGCAGTGGTTGAGAGTCCGCCTGCTGATGCAGGGGAAACGGGTTCGTGCCCCGGTTCGGGAAGATCCCACATGCCGCGGAGCGGCTGGGCCCGTGAGTCATGGCCGCTGGGCCTGCGCGTCCAGAGCCTGTGCTCCGCAACGGGAGAGGCCAGAACAGTGAGAGGCCCGTGTACCGCAAAAAAAAAAAAAAAAAAAAAAGTAACTTGTCCCAATTCCCTTAGTCTGGAATGCTGAAACAAATGTTCTACAGCAGAGGAAGCCTCATAAACACACAACTCCTGCCAGGGTTTACCCCAGCCTTGGAAGAACTGGGAAGGATAAGACCAAGGCAGGCCTGAGGAAAGGTGAGAGGACTGGAGCAGGACTGGAGTGTGGGGAGCAGGGGCAGGGATGTCCGGATGGAGCAGTGGGTTTTAAGAAGAGCAGTGTCCCTGGGTCCTGCTGCCCTGAGTCTCTGTCCTGAGCCTGGTGAATTCCAGGAGACCAGGTTAGCAGGGCTGTGAGAGCCAGTGTGTGAAGCGAGCCCAGCAGCTCCTTCACACAGCCCACTAGAATTCCTTCCGGGCATGAAGGGTCTTTAGGGGCAGCTGGACGTGGAGCCCTCTCAAATGGAAGCATGTCAGCACATCAGCCTTGAGAGGTGCTGAGGCTGAAATGAGGAGACTGAGCACATGCAGTGATCCCAAAGCACGTGTTCTGTGACTCATCCACCTCTGGGAGCGCCCTTTCCATGAGGAATAAACAGTGAGGTCAAAAGTAAGGTGAAGCTACAAGTCCTGAAAGTGTAGAGGGAGAGAGTTCAAGTCTCATGCACCACCTGACAATCACTATAAGGACTTGTTCTCCAGTGTCAAGTGACTATCAGAGTTTTGTTCCCACTAGGATATGGCCATCATACGTGAATGTAAAAAGGAAACCAAAATCCTGGTGCAAAATACCCTCCCGGTATCAAACAGAAATGAACCTTTCATCTTTGGCAGTGACAAAGCAATGAAAGAGTTGTCTTGTGAGAAAGAAAATTTCTGAATGGCAAAGCAAGAAAAGATGACTATAAGCACAGTACAGTCAAAGGACATGGACACAATAACTCTATTATATCATTATAATTTGGAAAGAACAAATCAGAATTCTACACATATTTCCTTCTTCTTCCTGATTTCATATTCACCTTCCTTAGTTTCTAAAGAAGTGGGTGGAAACCAAGTGTTCTAGGAATTGTCTCGCTTTAGATCCTACCTGAGAGTTGTTCAATACCTGAATCGTCATCAGCATCGCTGCTATGTATGCTCTCCACGATCCATTCTGTACAAACACAACCATGAGCATAAAGTTATTATACAAGTTGACCCACCCATTTCTCCTGCTCAACTTGCTGGCTCACACAGCATCCTCCTGGTCTTCCCTCCAGGTTCTCAGACCTCCCCTGTGCTCTGTGCAGACAGAGTCCTTCAATAAGATCTTGATCACAGTTGAAAATTGCAAATGAGGGAGAGATGCTGAGAAAATCACCTTTCGACCCCTCACTTCTATAGACCCATTTATAGCTTTCACCGTCAACCTTACCAACCTGAAATTCCAGATGGTACAGACACACTTGAAACATGGCTAGTGTGACCAAGCAATTGTGTGTTTTTTGCATTTTTTAATAGAATGAGTTAATTATTGTTTGAACTAAATTAATTATAAATAGACACATTTGGTTCGTGGCTACCACACTGGAAAGCTCAGCTCTAAGAAATCCAAAGATGAGAAAGAGGCAACCAGCCACCCCTCCCCTGGTTGTTCTTTACTGCAGAAAATTTGATGGCCTGATCTGATCATTCGTGTGTAGGTATATCTTGGGCTCTTGGACCCACACCAGGCATTGCGAGAGTCCTTGTGGACACTGAAATAGTACAGTCAACACTCAGATCCAAGAGGAATTCCCAGCAAGGGGCCCACTTGTAGACAGAGGTGAAGGGCATGGCCCAGTACACCTGTATTAGACATAATCAGAGAGTAGGTGCAGAGGGGAGGGAGGGATTTCACTCTCTCCATGAGTCCATCCTTCTAACCCCTGACTCTAGAAGACCTGAGGAAGGCAGTAGAAAAGGCCACATAGGAGGTGAAAAATTTGTATACTGAAAACTACAGGACATTGCGGAAAGAAATTAAAGAAGAGACAAGTAATTGGAATGACATACCATGTTCATAGACTGGATTATTAAATACTGTTGGCATTTCTGTACTACATAAAGTGATGTACACATATATCGCAACAACCCACAAAATTCCATGTCATTATTATAGAAGTGGACAGAATCCTAAAATACATGTGGAACCCCCCCAAGTAAATAAAACAATCTTGAGAACAAAGAGCAATGATGGAGATTAACACTTCCTGAACTCAAAACACCTAACAATGTCACAGTAGTCAAAACAGTCTGCTACTGGCATCAAGACAGTGAGATAGACCAATGAAATATAATAGAGAGACCCCAAATAAACAAACATATATATGGCCAACTGATCTTTGCCAAGGTTCTAAGATTACCAAGTGAAGAAAGGATAGTCTCTTCAACAATCAACAGAATGAAAAGGCTACCTATAGGATGGGTGGAAATATGTATAAACCTTGTATCTGAATAAGGGACCAACATCCAGAATATATAAGAGACTAATACAAGTCAATTTCAGAAAAACAGCAGGCAAATAACTGAGTTTAAACATGGGTAAAAAATTGCTTCCCTGGTGGCGCAGTGGTTGGGAGTCCGCCTGCCGATGCAGAGTACGTGTGTTCGTCCCCAGGCCCGGGAGGATCCCGCATGCCGCGGAGCGGCTGGGCCCGTGAGCCATGGCCGATGGGCCTGCACGTCCGGAGCCTTTTCTCCGCAATGGGAGAGACCACAACAGTGAAGGCCCGCGTACCACCAAAAAAAAAAAAAAAAATGGGTAACAAGCTTCACTAGGCATTTCTCCATAAAGACATACAAGTGGTCAATCTACATATGAAAATTTGCTCAACATTGCTAAGCATCAGGGAAATGGAAATCAAGCCACAAGGAGATATCACTCACACCTCTTAGGATGTGTATTATAAAAAGACAATTAGGGCTTCCCTGGTGGCACAGTGGTTGAGAGTCCGCCTGCCGATGTAAGGGACACATGTTCGTGCCCCAGTCTGGGAGGATCCCACATGCCGCTGCACGGCTGGGCCCATGAGCCATGGCCGCTGAGCCTGTGCGTTTGGAGCCTGTGCTCCACAAGGGGAGAGCCCACAACAATGAGAGGCCCGTGTACTGCAAAAAAAAAAAAGAAGAAAAGAAAACAAAAGAAAGAAAATTAATGGATGCTGGCAAAGATGTTGAGAAGTGGAACTTCTGTACCCTGCTTTGTACCCTGCAGTCATGTAAAATGGTGTAGCCATTATGGAAAACAGAATGGAGGTCCCCCAAAAATTATTAAGAGAACTCTCATAAAATCCAGCAATGACTCATTTAGGTTTATATACAAAGGAGATAAAACAAGAATGTCCAAGAGATATCTACAATCTCATGTCCATTGCAGCATTATACACAATACACAACATAGGAAAACTGCCTAGTGTCCATGGGAAGATGAATTAATAAATAAAATGTGGTGTATACATACAGTGGAATGTCATTCAGTCTTTGAAAAAGAAGGAAATCCTGCCATTTGCAGCAACACGAAAGAACTTGGAGGACATTTGTAAGAGTGACATAAGCCAGTCACAGAAGGTCAAAAACTGAAAGAAAACTCCGAGAAGCAGAGAGTAGAAGGGTGGTTCCGAGAGCTGGCAGGAGGTTGACATGGGAAGTCTCTGTTCAATGGTTAGAATGTGTTATTTGCAAAATGGAAAAGTTCTAGACACATGCTGTACAACAAGGTGCATGTAGTCAACAGGACTGACTGGACATTTCAAAACTTGTTAGGACGTTGGATTTCATTGTATGAGTACTTTTACAACAATAAAATATACATATGTAAAATAAATACAAAGTGGAAAAAGGGGAAAAAAGAAGAAAAATAAGGAAAGGGAGTCAACAGAGGGAAAGAAGAAGAGAGGAAGGGTCTCGAATGTACACAGGTATCAAGAGATAATGGGAGTGAATATCCTCTCCCAAGGCTTTAAACAAGACATCTCTCCAGAGTTCACACCAGCAAGAGGGGGATGTCCTTTCTCTTCCCCATTCAACCAGAAGCACCAATAGCATCCTAAGTGTGGCCCAGGCTGTGCTCAGGTGTACACTTTTCCTTTATCTCTAAACCAGCCACCCCTGACTCCCCATGGCTCAGGTGCCCTTCCTGTATCTCCTTCCACTTCTCTAAAGCATTTCCCTCTTCAAGTCCAGCCCAAGGCTCCAATCTTGTCCTCAAACGTGGGTCCACTGGGCGGGTCTCTGAGTTCTTAAGAGGCTCCCTGTGAGTAGCAGGCACTGAATCGCACACCAGGGTTCCCCTCAGCACCATCAGGAAACTACGACCTAGGGATTGAGGATTTCTAGAACAACTTTACTCATACACAGTCTCTTGGGTAAACAAGGGACATTTTACAATCAAGCATGTTCAGTGTTTTCTTTGGTGGGGAAAATAGTGACACATATAAGGCACTCATATTCTATTAAAGTATGTATTTCTCAAAGGACTCACTATCGAAAAAATATTTTTAAGTATAACTTTCCATGTTTTAATTGACTTTACTCCCAGACTTGTTTGCTTGCAAAAGCCTTCAGAAAATACCAAGAACCTACTTCACCTGGCAGTTTGCCCAGCAACATGAGTGGAGATGCTCTTGTCATACTGCTTGGTTTCTCTGTCCCACCTTGCAAAGCACAAGCTCCTCTCCGCCCTCCTGGAAAGGGAGCCAGTTCCCACCCTGAGCTCAATACCTGGGGTAGATCTCTTGGTTCTTTCTTCACTGTATGCAGTGTTTATAGCCCAGCACACAGTAACACGGCCGACACAAGTGATGGAAGACAGACTTTCCACAGGAGAAGGACATTTCGTTTCCTTAGCACAGAATCCGATAGTGAATATTAGCCTCAAAGGAGAAAGGTGGAGTGAATTTCCTCCATTTACTCCCGGAGGGGCCTTCTTTCTTGGACTCCTCCAGAACTGGGTGTGGCATGTGGGTACAAGCATGGGCTCACTGCAGAAAGAAGGAGGCCTGCCTAGCACTAGGTGCTTCAGGTAAGGGGGGAGGACTCATCCCGAGGCTCTAATAGGAAACAGTTAGAATGAGGGAAGTGGCAGAGAGATGTATCATAACCATTCAGAATGCTATGAGACCTACTAAGAGATGAGATTTCTTATTAAATGAAGTTGTAATTGACCCAGTAGTAGGGATACTGAAACCCAGTTTTGTTCACTAAGAATCCAGCCATGGAACAACTAAGCCCGTGCACCACAACAACTAAGCCTGTGCTCTAGAGCCCACAAGTCACAACTACTGAGCCCACGTGCCACAACTATTGAAGCCCTTGCACCTAGAGCCCGTGCTCTGGAACAACAGAAGCCACCGAAATGAGAAGCCCACACAGTGCAACGAAGACCCAACACAGCCAAAAAAAAAAAAAAAGAATCCAGTAAATATTTGCCTCGGTGGTGATAGGATTTGTTTTCCAGGTTAAATGAGGCTCACTTGGTATAAAATCAATGCACACACTGAAAGTGTACAGTTTATTTACTTTTATATCCATACCCATCCATGATACAGTGGTGATGGGAGTATTTTTTAGAAAGTTGGAACCAGTAACAGTGATGTTTAGGGGAACATAAATCAAGGGAAACACAACACAGAAAGTTCACATACACACACAGCATCATACCACTCATTTCACATACAGACACACCCAGTCTCATGCACACAAACCTAAACCACCTAACAGTAATACAGCTTCTTCCTGGGACTATAGTAATTGGTCACATTACTTGTAAATCACTTTCTATCACCAGGAACCCTACTCTCATTCCCAGCACAAATTTGGAATCAGTTTGCCCTCTACACTAAAACCAGCAAGAATGTCCCACTTTCTCATCTTCAAAGTTCTTTCTCCCCAAGTGACTGATTCCACAATACATACCGTTTTCACGTTCTGGGAAGGCCACCTGCAATTACAGAAGAGAAAACACTATGAGGATAAGATCACAGTGATGCTCAGGTCTTTTGTTCATTTGCTGACAGTAGAAAACCTCATAAGAAACAGTGGTCCAGGGAACCCAGCAAGGGTTATCAGAGCAAAACCTACTCAGGCTGAAAGGCAAGAACTTTGCTGGGAGGATGGAACTTCCAAGTCCATTTACGTTGGAAATTACAGAATTCTTTGCCTAGAGGAAAAATCGCTCAGGAGAGAGAGCTCCGTACTCTACAGGCTGTAAGGGATGCTGTCAATTGTAATGTCCTGTGGAATCAGGCACCATGAGTTGGTAATAGACTCTCACTCCACATTCTCCCAACCAAGGGAATTGTATGTATCTGGAAGGAATACCCTCAAATATTCATAACTCAATTCTATTGAAAGAGAAATAAAGCAATATTTCTATCTCAGACCAGAAAAAATCCAGCTTACCTTGATTTTCCACGGAAGCTTTTCTCCTGTCCTATCATGGTGCAGGTCATCCGCCACATCCTCAGGGAGAGCTGGAGGGACACAGAGTAACTGTCAGGACACTGGTGATGCGGCTCAGGAATTACTCAGGGGCTTTCTTCTCGATGAGGACATGGGGTGGTGTGTATGGATGTGGGAGGTTAGTAAGTGTGGGCTGAGCTGGTGTTGGGCCATCCTCTTTGGGGGATGAAGGAAAGCAAAGGACAAGAGGAAGGAAATGAAAACAGAGCTTTGGCTTTCTAGCTAAGGGGAGCCTCATCAGAAGGGAAGGGTCGATCTAAAAAATGGTAAACACTAAAATGCATGCTCTGTTTCAATGACACAGACCCATGACCCATCCTGCCTCTTTTGAGTTTCTGCTAAATTGCCACTGTCTCTTGATTTTTCCCAGATCACTCTTTCCCCAGCATCCACAATGCCAGCTACTGCATTTGTTATGTCTTCTATTGTATAATATTTTATATTTGATTAACAGCAACCTCTATTAAAGGACTGAATTCAATCCTAGACAAAATATGCTATATTTATTCACTAATCACTTGTCTTAAAGAAAATCAAATACACAAGATTTGACAAAACTGAAATCCTACCATTTAGGTACAGCCACTATCAATCGTATCATATTTTTCTCCCAGTCTTTGTTTTCTATACAATGTACGTATGCCCACTGAGTCAGGGGCTGCCCATACTCTAGGGAGCTCTTCCATAAGTGGAACACTTCGTTATGAAGGGGAGCCCGGACTGAGCACAGCCTGTCTCTCACCCAGCTGTGCAGGAGAAGTGTACAGGCTAACAGTCAGGTTCCACTTTGAGTCCTTCGGTGTGGGCTACAGGAATTGACCAATGCTAAGGCTTATGGTAATGTTATCCAATACAATAAAATAGCTCCCTAATTCTTATCTGCTTTTGGCCTCGTTTAAGCAATGACACCAGCACTGACAGATATGACCTCTACTGTATACATGGGGTCTCACACCTCTCAGAATCTGGGAGCTGACCAGGAGAATGCAGGTCCTGAGGTGAATTTCACATTAATGACTGTGCCAAAGTCAACTGATAAGTTCACCCATAGCTGCCCTGGATTCTGTGACCACTAAGGCCACCTGATGGGCAAGGTCTGGACCTTTGGAGATGCTAGGACTTCCAGCCAAGGATACGGATGCAGGGACTCCCTTGCTCCATGACTGAGGATCCCTTGGCTGAGTGGTAAGTGCAGGTCAGGGATCCAGAGCACCCACATTGGGACCCACCCCTGGGTTCTCAGTTTGGCTTTTCCACTTAGGAGGTGAAGAGCTTAGAACATTTATCTCTGCACCATCTCCTTCTGAGTAAAAGAAATATTAACCAAATCTGGGCAACAGCTGTGTTGAGGGAAGAACAAGGTAGTGTACAGACAGTGTGCAGTGGTGATGATCTTTGTTGACAGGTGAATTGTGCTGTGTAAGAGGGAAATATCTCCTGAGGAAACACACACATGCTCACGCATGCAGGTTCACAATCACACCACATAGGCTCACACATGGACCCCACCCCAACCCTGATACACACAAACCCACATCATTTAAATGATGCAGTTACTTCCAGGACCATAGAACTTGGGCATGGCTCTTTACTGGGATATCACTCTCTAGCTCTACACCCCCAGCCCTCATCCCTGTAGGGACCCTGAATCAGGGTGTCTCTCCAAGCAAAGCCAGCAAGAGAGTCCCACCTTCTTCATCATCTAGATTGTTCCTCAGCACAGGGGTGACCTCTGAATGCATACCGTTTTTGTTTGCTGTCCAATCCACCTGTGATTAGAGAAGAGAAAACAGTGTAAGGATCTCAGCATCCTGTGCTCTGTGGACACAGGTATTTCATCTCTTTTTTTGTCCTCAGAAAACCAAATGGGAAACTGTTGTTGAGCCAATGGCCCCAAAAGAAACCAGAGAAGACAGCTGTGAGAAAGGCTGGAGCTTTGCCTGGAAGGTCTCTCAGGTCCACTTTGAGGAGCAAATACAAAAGTCTATTTCAAGGGGGGAAACTTTCTGCTGAGGAAAGTGTGTCTGACTATACAGTTTCTAACTGATGTTGCCATTTTTTAAATGGCCTTTTGAATGGGAAAGACCTTCAATCAGCATTCATCCAACCAAGCAAAATTGTATACATCAGCTGTCTTGAACATTGTAGATCTTCATATCTGAAATCAATTGGAAAAGAAAGAAATGAAGCAAACTTTTAATCTCTGATAAATAAGGGGAGCTTACCCTGGAGGTAGCAGGAGCCACTTTAATTGTCCTCACATGGGGCAGTTTCTCCAACAGGTCCTCAGGGGGCTCTAGGAGGACACAGAGTAAGTGTCAGGACACTGGTGATGCGGCTCAGGAATTACTCAGAGAGCCTCGTTAATGTGGACACAGGGTGGGAGTGTATGGATGCAGGTGGTTACTGAGTGTGGACTGAGGTGCTGTTGGACAAACCTCCCTGGTGGGTGGAGGAAGGCAAAGGGGAGGAACATTTCAGAAATGAGGAAGAGAACCTTTAGCTTTCTTGCTGTAGGGAACCTAATCAATTTGAAAGTGTCAGTCTGAAAAAGCTTAAACACTAACATTGCACTATGTTTCAGTATAGAGTCCCACGGCCCCTCTGCCCATTTGAAAGTCCCTCCAAATCCCCCTTCTTCTTGAAATGTTACAAGACTCTTTCAGCTTCCTTCTAATCAAATATGTTGCTCCTTCATTCATCGTCCATTCTGTTGGATTGTTGACTTATTTTATTGTGTTGAAATATACATAATATGTATGCTTTTCATAATTTTGAAGTATACAGTTCACTAGCATTTCTTACTTTCACAATGCTGTGTACCCATCAACACAATCTACATCTTAATCTTTTTCATCATTTCAACGTAACCTCTGTACCCATTAAATCATAATCCACCTTACTCCTGCCTCCTGACCTTGGTCATTTCTACTTCCGGTGTCTGTGAGTTTGCCTACACTAGGTACCTCATACAAGTGGAATCATATCATATTTGTCTTTCTGCGCCTGCCTTATTTCACTAACAATAATATATTTTTTATATTATTTGGATCATTCATTTTGTAGCATAAGTCAATCTTTAATTCCTTTTTATGGTTGAAAATTATTCCATTCTGTGTATATATCACATTTTATTTATCCATTCATCACCTCATGGACTTTGGATTGTTTCTATCTTTTGGCTACTAAGAATAATGCGACTATGAACATTAGTGTACACATTTCTGTATGGCACCATAATGGTGACAAATAATATTGTACATATTTCAAATATCATTGAATATAACAACACAAGGTGTGACTCTTAGGTGAACTATGGACTTTTCATTAATAAAAATATACTTACAATTTTTCACTAACTGTTCCAAATGTACCTTACCTATGTTATATATTATTAATAGCTGAAACTGGAGTGATAGGATACAGGAATTTTCTGTATTGCCTGTACAACTTTTATGTCAATATAAACCTGTTTTAAATAATGTCTAATAATTTAAAGAAATCTCAAAACATGGTTTCAGGGAGGGATGTGTTGTTGCTAACGTTCAAAAATCAGCTGATGTCTAAACCATAACTAGAGACCATCTTCCCTCTTAAACATGAACCAAATGTTGAATTTTAAATGCATGTTTACTTCCATGGTTAAAACAGTACCAGCTGGCTTAGTGAGTTTCAATTTGAACACATGAAATAAAAGAAGAATACTGCTTAATATTTCATAGCTTTTTCTTCAATATGAGGCACTGAACAAACTAGAATAATTATTCTTGAGTGAACCTAATGAGAAATTTTCCACAGTACCTTCAGCTGGGTCATTTTTAGGGTCCACTCTAAAACGTGGCCAGATGTGGATCCTTCTCATCCAGCCTGGGATTGGTATCCTTGACCTCCAATGAGTGATTCTTCTTCTCGCATTCTGGAAGGAGCCTCCTGGGAAATGCATTACAATAGAGACAACTATTGACATCTTGCTGGCAGAAGACCATGGGGAAATTAGCAATAATTTATTCACAGTTCAATCCTTTGGTCCCTTTCCTCACCAGATGCCCAGAAGAGCCTCCTGAATCAAAGTGGGACTTAGGAAGATCTTGCAGTTTGGCGTGAAACAAACTGAAAACACCCAACAGACAGGTGTTGTGGGCAAATATCTTTATTTAATTGTGAACGTCTAGAAACTCAGCAAACCATTGGCAGCATGACTGATGGACTGGATTCAAATCCCGTTTAGAAGAAGCATGTACTTGGGAAAGATATGTAGATCCCTCTTTGCCTCAGTTCCCTGTTCTGAGATGTAGAAATGTTAATATGGCCTACTTTTAGCATTATGTCATGTGGCCAAAAATGATTGAATACAGATAAAATGTTGGAAAAATAAAGGACCGGTGCTTCACAAATGCTCTATAAGTGTTCAATCCTGAATGATGGCAAGAATAAGCTGGACATTTGGTAGCTGTTGAAAGCAGAGAAGGGATTTGACGGCTCCAAGTAAAATTGATCTGAGCACCCATTCGAGCAGCCTGGACCAAGAGCTTGCTAAGAATGGGCAAGCATTCAAGTCTTTCCTCACTAAAATTCTGGCTCTATAAACTCATCATTCTCTAGACCCTGTAGTGGAAGGCGTTCTTTATGAAAGTCATCTCCATACTCAGAGGCTGGAGACCCCACCCCAGGATGCTCCTTGAGAATCACCAGACAGACCCTCCTTCCCTCAGTGACCAAATGTTCATTCCACTAATGTGATGGCACTGGCCCTTCTCACCAAACTCCCTGGCAGCCGCCAAACAGCCAGTGATCTTGTCCACAGCAACCCATGGAAATCCAACCAGTGAATCCCAGGTTCTTTCCTTTATAAAACTTTCTGGATTTAGACCTTGAATATTTGGTTTCTGATTTTTGTGTGTGTGGTACACGGGCCTCTCACTGTTGTGGCCTCTCCCGTTGAGGAGCACGGGCTCCGGACGCGCAGGCTCAACGGCCATGGCTCACGGGTGCAGCCGCTCCACGGCATGTGGGATCTTCCCAGACCGGGGCACGAACCCCCGTCCCCTGCATCAGCCGGCGGACTCTCAACCACTCTGCCACCAGGGAAGCCCTGGTTTCAGATTTTGACAGTTACATTTAGAAAGGCTGAGCTGTAATTCCCTTTTCCTCCTATAATGACCATTGCTGAGGAGATATGAAAATTCTCCTGCTTCAGTAAAAGCATAATGACTGAGTTCCCTTTATCTGTTCTCTGGTAGAGTGTGTACAAAATTGGCATTTGGAGATAGTATGTTTTCCTAAATTTAGGAAAATATTTAAGGCAGCTGGCTTGACAGAAGAATCAAAAATATAAATTAAGTAATACAACAAACTATAAAATATATTTATAACTGTAGATAAATGTGGTAGAAATGAGAAAAGAAAAAAAATGAGGAACATATATCAGTAAAAGTTAACCAGCCCATTTGAAGGAACAGCCTTCAGAGGATGAATATGAACCTACCTCCAGAACAATTCAGATTGCCCATTTTCAAACTCGCAAGGAGTGAGAGTGAGAGATTCTCACCTGCCACTGTATGTGAACGTTTCAGTTAACAGTGGCAGTTGGCAGTTGGCAGTTGGCACGGAATGCCAAGATGGCCGTCATCATATTACCATAGTGACAGGTCACCATACTGGACTCTGCACAGGATGGGTCCAAGTGCTGCTGTATAGAAAGTGTGTTTCCAAGGACAAGTTTGGCTCTTCAGAGTAAACAGTTTATTTCCAAAATTGAATCCCAGGCGCACAATTTACTCTCTCATTAAGAAAATAATTTATATGGAAGAAAATGATCAGCCCCCCAAATACAGTTGATAGTGTACATTTCAGGGTGAAGTTGGACAAAGGTAACACGTTGAGAATAAAAAGAGGTTCTATTCTTGACGGAAATATCATCCTGTTGCTGAACGCAAGTCCATGTGCCTGACAAACAGTGAGGCCAAACAATACCAACATGTCGAGTTTGGAGCATTGGATCAGAGAAAGATTTACTGCAGGGCCATGTGAGGAGATGGGCGGCTCATGCCTTAGAAAACCCTGAACTCCCCAAAAGCTTTCAGCAAAGCCCTTTCATGGGAAAGGTAAGAGAGAGGTGTGGTTAGTTGCTTCAAACTTCTAAGGTCAGATCCTTTTTTCTTGAGGTCAGGTCATGGTCAGGTCACGATGTTCCTGTAAGCCTCCATCAAAACAAATGTTACTCTCTGTACTGACAAGAAAGGGCAAGGTCCCAAGGCTCAACTCTTGCTCTCCAGGGTCCAGGTCCTGGCCAAGAGGAAGGGGTCTGTGTGCCGGCTAGTTACCCTGCCCGGGAGTGTCCGTCCATCAACCAGTCTGGGTCGGCCCACCAGTGCCCAGGCCTGCTTGAAGAAGCAGATCTCAGGTGGTGGTGCCTTCCAGGCCAGGTCCCCAGACCCTGCCCAGCCTTCATCACTGACGGAGCCAGGCGCCCAGGACCCTGCCGGCCCTCAGGCTTTTCCTTTAAACTGGAGAGAATCATTTGTGGCAAATACCAGTCAGGTGAATTCCCAGCTGCCAACGACTGCCCTTTTTCGAGAACAGACCAACCACAGAGGCAGACCTGAAGTAATGATGTGCAAAGTCCTTGCAACTGAACCCTGAACTCTGGCCTCCTCCTGGGGTGGACAACTGATCAAAGCTGGACCAAGGTTTTGGGGTTATTTTTGCATTTTTTTTATTTTTTTATTTTTATTAGTTTCTGCTTTATAACAAACTGAATCAGTCATATATATACAGCTGTTCCCACATCCCTTCCCTCTTGCGTTTCCCTCCCTCCCACCCTCCCCATCCCATGCCCCCAGGCGGTCACAAAGCACCGAGCTGATTTCCCTGTGCTCTGCGGCTGCTTCCCACTATCTATCTACCCTAAGTTTGGTAGTGTATATATGTCCATGCCTCTCTTTTGTTTTGTCACAGCTTACCCTTCCCCCTCCCCATATCCTCAAGTCCATTCTCAAGTAGGTCTGTGTCTTTATTCCTGTTTTACCCCTAGGTTCTTCATGACATTTTTTTTCTTAAATTCCATATATATGTGTTAGCATACGGTATTTGTCTTTCTCTTTCTGACTTACTTCACTCTGTATGACAGACTCTAGGTCTATCCACCTCATTACAAATAGCTCAGTTTTCTCTCTTTTTATGGCCGAGTAATATTCCATTGTATATATGTGCCACATCTTCTTTATCCATTCATCCGATGATGGACACTTAGGTTGTTTCCTTCTCCGGGCTATTGTGAATAGAGCTGCAATGAACATTTTGGTACATGTCTCTTTTTGAATTATGGTTTTCTCAGGGTATATGCCTAGTAGTGGGATTGCTGGATCATATGGTAGTTCTATTTTTAGTTTTTTAAGGAACCTCCGTACTGTTCTCCATAGTGGCTGTACCAATTCACATTCCCACCAGCAGTGCAAGAGTGTTCCCTTTTCTCCACACCCTCTCCAGCATTTATTGTTTCTAGATTTCTTGATGATGGCCATTCTGACTGGTGTGAGATGATATCTCATTGTAGTTTTGATTTGCATTTCTCTAATGATTAATGATCTTGAGCATTCTTTCATGTGTTTGTTGGCAGTCTGTATATCTTCTTTGGAGAAATGCCTATTGAAGTCTTCTGCCCATTTTTGGATTGGGTTGTTTGTTTTTTTGCTATTGAGCTGCATGAGCTGCTTATAAATTTTGGAGACTAATCCTTTGTCAGTTGCTTCATTTGCAAATATTTTCTCCCACTCTGAGGGTTGTCTTTTCGTCTTGTTTATGGTTTCCTTTGCTGTGCAAAAGCTTTGAAGTTTCATGAGGTCCCGTTTGTTTATTTGTTTATTTATTTATTTATATATATATTTATTTATTTATTTATTTATTATTAGTTTCTGCTCTATAACAAAGTGAATCAGTCATACATATACATCTGTTCCCACATCCATTACCTCATGCATCTCCCTCCCTCACACCCTCCCCATCCCACCCCTCCAGGCGGTCACAAAGCACCGAGCTGATCTCCCGATGCTCTGCGGCTGCTTCCCAATATCTATCTACCTTACGTTTGGTACTGTATATATGTCCATGCCTCTCTTTCGCTTTGTCACAGCTTACCCTTCCCCCTCCCCATATCCTCAAGTCCGTTCTCAAGTAGGTCTGTGTCTTTATTCCCCTTTTACCCCTAGGTTCCTCATGACATTTTTTTTACATTCCATATATATGTGTTAGCATACCGTATTTGTCTTTCTCTTTCTGACTTACTTCACTCTGTATGACAGACTCTAGGTCTATCCACCTCATTAGAAATAGCTCAGTTTTGTTTCTTTTTATGGCTGAGTAATATTCCACTGTATATATGTGCAACATCTTCTTTATTCATTCATCCGATGATGGACACTTAGGTTGTTTCCATCTCCAGGCTATTGTAAATAGAGCTGCAATGAACATTTTGGTACATGTCTCTTTTTGAATTATGGTTTTCTCAGGGTATATGCCTAGTAGTGGGATTGCTGGCTCATATGGTAGTTCTATTTTTAGTTTTTTAAGGAACCTCCATACTGTTCTCCATAGTGGCTGTACCAATTCACATTCTCACCATCAGTGCAAGAGTGTTCCCTTTTCTCCACACCCTCTCCAGCTTTTATTGTTTCTAGATTTCTTGATGATGGCCATTCTGACTGGTGTGAGATGATATCTCATTGTAGTTTTGATTTGCATTTCTCTAATGATTAATGATCTTCAGCATTCTTTCATGTGTTTGTTGGCAGTCTGTATATCTTCTTTGGAGAAATGCCTATTTAAGTCTTCTGCCCATTTTTGGATTGGGTTGTTTGTTTTTTTGCTATTGAGCTGCATGCGGTGCTTATAAATTTGGGAGATTAATCCTTTGTCAGTTGCTTCATTTGCAAATATTTTCTCCCATTCTGAGGGCTGTCATTTGGTCTTGTTTATGGTTTCCTTAGCTTTGCAAAAGCTCTGAAGTTTCATTAGGTCCCATTTGTTTATTTTTTATTTTTTTTTATTTATTTTATTTTTTTCTTAGTTTCTGCTCTATAACAAAGTGAATCAGTCATACATATACATCTGTTCCCACATCCCTTCCCTCATGCATCTCCCTCACTCCCACCCTCCCCATCCCACCTCTCCAGGCGGTCACAAAGCACCGAGCTGAATTCCCTGTACTCTGCGGCTGCTTCCCACTATCTATCTACCTTACGTTTGGTAGTGTATATATGTCCATGCCTCTCTTTCACTTTGTCACAACTTACCCTTCCCCATCTCCATATCCTCAAGTCCATTCTCACGTAGGTCTGTGTCTTTTTTTTTTTTAGTTTCTGCTTTATAACAAAGTGAATCAGTCATACATATACATCTGTTCCCACATCCTTTCCCTCATACATCTCCCTCCCTCCCACCCTCCCCATCCCACCCCTCCAGGCGGTCACAAAGCACCAAGCTGATCTCCCTTTGCTCTGAGGCTGCTTCCCACTAGCTATGTACCTTATGTTTGGTACTGTATATATGTCCATGCCTCTCTTTCACTTTGTCACAACTTACTCTTCCCCCTCCCCATATCCTCAAGTCCGTTCTCAAGTAGGTCTGTGTCTTTATTCCCGTTTTACCCCTAGGTCCTTCATGACATTTTTTTTAAAATTCCATATATATGTGTTAGCATACAGTATTTGTCTTTCTCTTTCTGACTTACTTCACTCTGTATGACAGACTCTAGGTCTATCCACCTCATTATAAATAGCTCAGTTTCGTTTCTTTTTATGGCTGAGTAATATTCCACTGTATATATGTGCCACATCTTCTTTATCCATTCATCCGATGATGGACACTTAGGTTGTTTCCATCTCCGGGCTATTGTGAATAGAGCTGCAATGAACATTTTGGTACATGTCTCTTTTTGAATTATGGTTTTCTCAGGGTATATGCCTAGTAGTGGGATTGCTGGCTCATATGGTAGTTCTATTTTTAGTTTTTTAAGGAACCTCCATACTGTTCTCCATAGTGGCTGTACCAATTCACATTCCCACCAGCAGTGCAAGAGTGTTCCCTTTTCTCCACACCCTCTCCAGCATTTATTGTTTCTAGATTTCTTGATGATGGCCATTCTGACTGGTGTGAGATGTTATCTCATTGTAGTTTTGATTTGTATTTCTCTAATGATTAACGATGTTGAGCATTCTTTCACGTGTTTGTTGGCAGTCTGTATATCTTCTTTGGAGAAATGCCTATTGAAGTCTTCTGCCCATTTTTGGATTGAGTTGTTTGTTTTTTTGCTATTGAGCTGCATGAGCTGTTTATAAATTTTGGAGATTAATCCTTTGTCAGTTGCTTCATTTGCAAATATCTTCTCCCATTCTGAGGGTTGTCTTTTGGTCTTGTTTATGGTTTCCTTTGCTGCGCAGAAGTTTTAAGTTTCATTAGGTCCCATTTGTTTATCTTTGTTTTTATTTCCATTTCTCTATGAGGTGGGTCCAGAGTGATCTTGCTGTGATTTATGTCATAGAGTGTTCTGCCTATGTTTTCCTCTAAGAGTTTGATAGTTTCTGGCCTTACATTTAGGTCTTTAATCCATTTGGAGCTTATTTTTGTGTATGGTGTTAGGGAATGATCTAATCTCATACTTTTACATGTCCCTGTCCAGTTTTCCCAGCACCACTTATTGAGGAGGCTGTCCTTTCTCCACTGTACATTCCTGCCTCCTTTATCAAAGATAAGTTGACCATATGTGCATGGGTTTATATCTGGGCTTTCTATCCTGTTCCATTGATCTATCTTTCTGTTTTTGTGCCAGTACCACACTGTCTTGATTACTGTAGCTTTGTAGTATAGTCTGAAGTCAGGGAGCCTGATTCCTCCAGCTCCGTTTTTCGTTCTCAAGATTGCTTTGGCTATTCGGGCTCTTTTGTTTCTCCAAACAAATCTTGAAATTTTTTGTTCTAGTTCTGTGAAAAATGCCAGTGGTAGTTTGATAGGGATTGCATTGAATGTGTAGATTGCTTTGGGTAGTAGAGTCATTTTCACAATATTGATTCTTCCAATCCAGGAGCATGGTATATCTCTCCATCTATTTGTATCATCTTTAATTTCTTTCATCAGTGTCTTATAATTTTCTGCATACAGGTCTTTTGTCTCCTTAGGTAGGTTTATTCCTAGATATTTTATTCTTTTTGTTGCAATGGTAAATGGGAGTGTTTTCTTGATTTCACTTTCAGATTTTTCATCATTAGTGTACAGGAATGCCAGAGATTTCTGTGCATTAATTTTGTATCCTGCTACTTTACCAAATTCATTGATTAGCTCTAGTAGTTTTCTGGTAGCATCTTTAGGCTTCTCTATGTATTGTATCATGTCATCTGCAAACAGTGACAGCTTTACTTCTTCTTTTCCATTTGGATTCCTTTTATTTCCTTTTCTTCTCTGATTGCTCTGGCTAAAACTTCCAAAACTAAGTTGAGTAAGAGTGGTGAGAGTGGGCAGCCTTGTCTTGTTCCTGATCTTAGTGGAAATGCTTTCAGTTTTTCACCATTGAGGACAATGTTGGCTGTGGGTTTGTCATATATGGCCTTTATTATGTTGAGGAAAGTTCCCTCTATGCTTACTTTCTGCAGGGTTTTTATCATAAATGGGTGTTGAATTTTGTCGAACGCTTTCTCTGCATCTATTGAGATGATCATATGGTTTTTCTTCTTCAATTTGTTAATATGGTGTATCACGTTGATTGATTTGCGTATATTGAAGAATCCTTGCATTCCTGGAATAAACCCCACTTGATCATGGTGTATGATCCTTTTAATGTGCTGTTGGATTCTGTTTGCTAGTATTTTGTTGAGGATTTTTGCATCTATGTTCATCAGTGAGATTGGCCTGTAGTTTTCTTTCTTTGTGACATCCTTGCCTGGTTTTGGTATCAAGGTGATGGTGGCCTCGTAGAATGAGTTTGGGAGTGATCCTCCCTCTGCTATATTTTGGAAGAGTTTGAGAAGGATAGGTGTTAGCTCTTCTCTAAATGTTTGATAGAATTTGCCTGTGAAGCCATCTGGTCCTGTGCTTTTGTTTGTTGGAAGATTTTAATCACAGTTTCAATTTCAGTGCTTGTGATTGGTCTATTCATATTTTCTATTTCTTCCTGATTCAGTCTTGGCAGGTTGTGCATTTCTAAGAATTTGTCCATGTTGGCCCAAGTTTTGAAACTTGAGCAGAGAGTCTGAAGCCGGTTGAAGCTCTTACCTGGATGACAGTGTCCGTGTGCTCCAGGTGCTGAGGCCTCTTTGCACTTCGACCCATGGGGACCGCTGCTGCCATTAGGTCACCGAGGCAGGGACAGGGGTAGGTTCACGCCTGCCCCGCCCCTATTACAATCTCCACCCATTTCTACTCTTCCTCCCCACACTTTTCTAGATAAAATAATTTAAAATGTAGGATTTAATCTTATTATAAACAAAGTTAAGTTTTCATGTCTAATGTCCAGTTGTATTCTTAGTGTCCTATAAATTCGGTTTTTCTCCTCACAGAAATGAATATTTTTGCTATGTATTGCAAGTATATTTCCAATTTGTCACTGTCTTTTTATCAGTTACTTTTACTTATATCATGAAGACATTTATTTTGTTTTCAGAAATCAGTAATTCAAATATTTTTATTTGTTATTTTTGGCTGTGAGAAAGGTACGGAGGAAGAATATTATGACTAATATTCATATTAAGGGCTAAATACTCCTTTAAGAAAATATTCTACTAATTAAGAAAATAACTACAGGTGCTTCAAGACAAAACTTTTCTATTGAACACTTTTGAATATTTCTAAAGGTATATGTCAAAATGGGCTAATTAATTTTTTAGGATAATGATACAACTTTTTCCCCAGAAATAATACATAGTCATAATTATCCTGATATATTCATAAAGTGAGCTGAGTGTTTTGTAAAACACATGTGGTAATTTATATCTCAAATAAAAAGCTCAGAACATTTTGGAAGTGATAATGATGGTACAGCAATGATTCATTCATTTGAACAGATTAGATTCAGGATGTGTCTATTTATCCAATAATGAACTTGTAGGTGTTTGCTGAGAAAAAGGGGGCATATTCAATAAACGTTAGTTAAAGAGCATTAAATGAAGTTGTGATTAAAATAAATTTGTAATGTCCTATTCATGATTTCAATGGTGGAAAGTTAACTGAGTTTTAACATAGCTCCAATGTGCTAAGTAGATTTGTATTTCTTTGACCAAGCAACATATCGGTTTTTTGAAATTTTTCCTATAGCGGATTCAACAACTGTTTATAAAAGTTGGCGAATATTTATAAATATTAAATACATGTAAAAACAGTGAAATAATGTATTAAGCTTACATTACATACAATGTAATTTCAATCTCTAAAGTGTTAAGTGATTGACTTAATTGCTATGTTTATTTTATATCTTCTTTCTGTTTCCTCTAGAATGTAAGCTTCATAAGGTATAAGATTTTCCTCTCTTTAGTTCACTAATGTATTCCCAAAGCATGGAAAAATATAGCATACATAGTAGGCACCCAGTAATATTTTTCTTGAATGAATAATTGAGGAAAAACATTTAAAGAATATCACAGTAAGTTAAAGATGCTGAGATCCTAAATCATATGAAAATGAATTGTAACTTTCAGCTCAAGGTGACACGTCAAAACTTCTTGTGCTTTTATTATTTTAATATCTGTTCTGTGCTAGCTAAAGGCTCAAACTTCATTTATAGGACCACAGAATTGGCAATAATTTATAGATATGCTGCTATATTCTTCTGTTTATCAGGCAGGATAATAGCTTTCTATTTACATAAGTTCTCAATGAGTCTCCACAAACATCTATCCCCTTGGGTAGGGACAGAATTGCCAGGGACTGAGTTTCTGCATCAAGGTTGATCTTAAAACTACTGCAGGGCCTCCCTGGTGGCGCAGTGGTTGAGAGTCTGCCTGCCGATGCAGGGGACACGGGTTCGTGCCCCGGTCTGGGAGGATCCCACGCGCCGCGGAGCGGCTGGGCCCGTGAGCCTTGGCCGCTGAGCCTGTGCGTCCGGAGCCTGTGCTCCGCAACGGGAGAGGCCACAACAGTGAGAGGCCCGCGTAACGCAAAGAAAAAAAAAAAAAAACTACTGCAGAGCCTGTCAGGTAATCCCCTAAAGAGGTAGAAACTCACATTGAATGGATGTAAAGAAATTTTAAAAAGTTTGAACATTTTCCAAATAAGATGGATAACACATGGAGAGAGGCAAATTTCTTTTGCAGACTACTTATTTAAGATCTTCCCTTATCTATTTTTTTAACATCTTTATTGGAGTATAATTGCTTTACAATGGTGTGTTAGTTTCTGCTTTATAACAAAGTGAATCAGCTATACATATAGAGAGGAATTTCCTATTTCCTTAGGCAGAGAGGCTGAAATAGTGAAAGAGTAAACCACTTCACATTTTTTAAAATTTATTTTTTGAAGTATAGGTGTTTTACAATGTTGCGTTAATTTCTGCTGTATAGCAAAGTGATTCGGTTATACATATATATGCAGTTTGTTCATATTCTTTTCCATTATGGTTTATCACAGGATACTGAATATAGTTCCCTGTGCTATACAGTAGGATCTTGTTGTTTATCCATTCTATATATACTAGTTTGCATCTGCTAACCCCAAACTCCCAATCCATCACTCCCCCAACCCCCTCCCCCTTGTCAATCACAAGTCTGTTTTCTATGTCTGTGAGTCTGCTTTTGTTTTGTAAATAAGTTGATTTGTATTATTTTTTAGATTCCACATATAAGTGATATCATATGATATTTGTCTGAAAGAGTAAATCACTTTAGATAAAAACAATTTGCACTATGTTACAAAATGTGAAGCTTTACAAAAGAAATTCAGAGTGAGCCTGGGAAGGCCCATGCTCTAAAGTGAAGTAGAGTGGAATAAGCACTAGCAATCTTCAGAAAAGCAAGAATCAGTGCAGGATGCTGAGGCTACAGAACTTCAGTGATTGTCAAGTGGTAGACAAGCAACCCAGGGAACATGCTAGTGAAAGAGAACGTCCCAACCATTTGAATACTGAGGCCAGACAACAGGCAACTTTCAATACCTTTAGCTAATATCCATACTTCCTTGATTGCCTTTTCCAGTGTTATTGAAAACTAACCTTTCCATCTGATTCCAAAGTGCTTTGGTTTTGTCATCTGTGACACATTTTTCCCTTGTGTGCTTTAGATATGCATTTCAACAATAAGTAGGAATAAAGGGAATTTGTGTTCTACTTTTTTTTTAAAGGAGATGTATTTATTCAAATTAGAATTAACATTGTTAACAGGTTTTGAATATTCTTTTAAGAAGATGTGAGAAATTTATCACACAATTCTATTTCCAAAAGGTGTGTTTTAACTTACATATGTAGAATTTAATGATTAAAAAAGGTATCCTCAGGGAATGTTATGGATCACAGAATCCCAGAAGTAATAAACCACAGAACACTAGTAGTAAAAGAGGGGGGGGGGAAAGACTTAAAATGTGAAAAGACTTTAGTTCCAACTAATTTAAGAAATTTAAATAACCAGCCAGAAATAAAAGAAACTTGGAGACAAGTCCACAATAGATAATACGATATCTAACTAATTATACAACACTAAAGACTAAAGAAATGGCAAGGTGGCATGTGGCATGATCATGGGAGAAATGTCCATTTGAAACAAATTATTTTAAGTATAATTGTACAGAATATTAATTCTACAAAGCATAATTACCAGATCATTGGTACAATCTAGAATTTGGGTAGGAAAGAAAAATAATAATTCAGATAAAGTGTTAATAAATCTGATGGATTTTATGCATTTGTTTTTACAACTAAAGGATGGTAAGTGTTTTATTTAGTATCAGATGCTAAACTGCATTCATTCAGGGGTGCAGTCATTGAGTGAGGCTCCATAAATATAAACATGAGTGAAAACAATCCCTGTCCTAAGCTGCTCAGGGTTTTGTAGAAGAAAGGTACATGGATTGACCAACATCAGAATAAAATTCAAATTAAGAAAATCATGTTGACACATTGTTTTGGTCTTAGCTGTTTTATATAGTCGTGGTTGATTTTGCTAATTCTCAAAATTTTTTTGTTTTTTTAAACTTCCTTTATGTTAAAAAATAATCCTGTCCCACAAGGATGAGTGTTCTGCAAAAAGGCATCATTCCAGGCATAGGAATCAACCTATGGAAAGAAAAGCACAGGTGGAAATAGGGTTCAGAAGAAATTATTGCAGTAATCCAGGAAGGCAGTGAAGAGAACACAAAGTTGTATGTAGAAGCAATGAATCAATAGAAGTATTAAAGGAAGGATCACCAACCCTATCATATAATGAAGTATGTCTGAGCAGGGTCTATTTTGGTTCCAAGTACTGCGTGTGATACAGGATTCGTATGTTTGGAATGCAGAGTGGTAGGTGAATCTTAAACAAAATCCATATCTTTCAGGGTAAAATATGGACACGGAAGAGGGAAGACCCAGCTGCAGTCCAGAGAAGACCAGTTTTGAGATGTGGGGCATAGTACCCCCAGAATACAGGAGCAGGTAATAGGTTGCACACCAGGCAATGTGTGATAGCAAAATTCACTAAGGAATTACAGTGACATATCCTATCAGACCTGTGAAATACTGTGATGAAGTGTCTTGAAATAATGAATACATAAGGGTTTGAATTCAGCTAATAAAGAATATTAGAATAGATCATTAGTTAGAAAAAAACAATGAGTTATATTGAACTACAGTCATGAGATTAAGGATTGCCACTTCTCCCAAAAAAAGAATAAAAACAATAAGCCAGGAACTTGGTTACTGGGGGGTAAATCAAGGACCTACTTGAAAGAATTTGGATATAAGATATAGACCCAGTCAGAGGAATAATGTTGAATTTTCCACCTTGGTCAAAGAGTGTCCAAGGATTTTTCTAATGATACATAAAAATAGTCATTAGCCATGGACTTCTTACATTTCCACAAATTAGGTCTATCACTAGTCTCTATATTTTGATAGGCAGGCGATATCTGGACCAAATTATTGGAGCAGTTGTTTTTTTAAATTTTTATTATGCATAAGTAAGTACCACCAGAATGTTTATTTAAAATTCAGATTCCTGGCTCCATTTTTCAGAGCTCTAATTCACTACATTTGGAATAGGCTCCAGGAAATATCATTCTGGGCAAAAATTACAGGTGACTCTGATAAATGTTATCAAGGTGGACACACCTTGAGAAACAATTAGATTAAAGAAGAGTCAAGAAATAAAACTAATATTAGATTGTCTTGGTTTCCAGGACTGGAAAATTTCCAGGAGTGCACTACTTGGGAATATACAATATATTGGTGACCAACATCTGCTGATGTGCTTTTTTCTCCCAGTGACCAGATGGGGCGGCTTTCAAAGTTCATCCATGTAACCTAACCCACCATTTCCCCTCCTGGACCCACCTCTCTCTTTCCCCACTGAGCCCAGATATTGTCTGAGACGTGATCTATGTAGCCCCTACATGTCAGTCTCAGCAGCTAAAATGATTGTTGTTCTAATACTAGATGATAAAATGGATCTCTACTCTGTTGGTAGGGGAAATAATGAATCAAATTGAATCACCACTTTACTTTTGCATAATTCTTTTTAATCACAGACTCAAGTGTCCAGTAAATTATCTAGTCTAAATATGATTGTTAAAATGCTTTGAAACCACTTGACAACCACACGGATGAATGACATGACCAATAACCACACCGTGTCATTTGCCGATCTACCAAGTAATGCAGGCCAGAGTTGCCATGGAATTTCATGCTTACAAGTGATATGAAATAATACTATGTTCTTAGTAAGTAATTTGGTGGTAAAAAATTGCATTTCTAATATTTCAGAGTTCTGAAGAAATCTTCAAGTGACCCTAAGAAATAGAAATAATAATTATGATACTCTACTACAGTCACAGTTAATAAATAATACACAATTTCAAACTTCTATACACAGTGGGGATCTAGGTAGACACATGAGATGCAAGGAAAATTTTATACTTGAAAAGGTAATTTTAAACATAGCAATTTGCTTTCAAGAGGTACACCTTTAATACCATTGATATTTTTAAACACAAATCAGATGCAAGTACTTTAAAGCTCATTTTTCTTAAATCATCATCTACCAAAAAAGCATGTGAAGTAAATGACAAGGAAAGGAATATGAAGTCAATGTCTAATTTGTATCCAAGACAATGAGGAAAGTAAAATCAAGTAATGATTCATACTTCAGAATAAGTATTACTTTCAGTACAATTATCCTTGAGCTGTTTTAGAGAATTAAATAAGAGATTTACATTCGATGTTTCTTTAGGGTTGCATACGAATGGGTTTCATCAGTGAGGATTAGTACAATACAGACAGGCATACCTCAGAGATATTGCAGATTTGGTTCCAGATCACCACAACAGCAAATATCAAAATAAAGTGAGTCACATTGTTTTTTTTGTTTTCACAGTGCATATAAAAATTATGTTTACCCCATACTGTAGTCTATTAAGTGTGCAACAGTATTATGTCTAAAAAAAATGTGCATGCCTTAATTTTAAAATACTCTATTGCTAAAAACACTAACCATCACTGTAGTCTTCAGTGAGTAGTAATCTTTTTTGCTGTTGGAGGGTTTGCTTCCATGTTGATGGCTGCTGACTGGTCAGGGAGGTGACTGCTGAAGACTGGGATGGCCGTGGCAGTTTCTTAAAATAAGACTACAATGAGGTTTGCCATATCGATTAACTCTTTGCTTTGTGAACAATTTCTCTGTAGTCGGCTGTGTTGTTTGATAGCATTTTATCCACAGTAGTACTTCTTTCAAAATTGGAATCAATCCTCTCAAACCCTGCTGCTGCTTTATCAACCAAGTATATGTAATATTCTAAATCCTTTGTTGTTATTTCAACAATCTTTATAGCATTTTCACTTACATTTTCACAGTAGATTCCATCTCAAGAAACCACTTTCTTTGCTCGTTATAAGAAGAAACTCCTCATCCTTCAAGTTTTCTCATGAGATGGCAGCAATTCAGTCACATCTTCAGGCTCCACTTCCAAGTCTAGGTCTCTTGCTATTTCTACCACACCTGCAGTTTCTTCCTTCACTGAAGTCTTGAACACTTCAGAGACATCCATGAGGGCTGGAATCAACTTCTTCCAAACTCCTATTAATATTTTGACCACTTCCTCTGAATAACAGATATTCTTATTGTTCTTAATGGCATAGAGAATATTGAATCCTTTTCAGAAGGTTTCCAATTGACTTTGCCCAGATCCATCAGAGGAATCACTATCTGTGACAGCTATGGCCTTATGAAATGTAGTTCTTAAATGATAAGACCTGAAAGTCAAAATTAAAATTAATCCTTGATCCATGGACTGCAGAATAGATGTAGTGTTTGCAGAAATGAAGATAACATGAATCTCATTGTCCATCTCCATAGACTGGATGTGACCAGGTACATTGTCAATGAGCAGTAATATTTTGAAAGGAATCTTTTTTCTGAGCAGTAAGTCTCAGCAATGGACTTAGAATAGTAAACAATGTTATAAACAGATGTGCTGTCATCCAGGCTTTTGCTCTTCCATTTATAGAGTAGATTTAGCATACTTCTTAAGGGCCCTAGGATTTCCAGAATGATAAATGAGAACTGGCTTCAACTTAAAGTCACCAACTACATTAGCCCCTAAGGGGAGAGTTGGCCTGTCCTTTAACGCTTTGAAGCCAGGCACTGACTTCTCCCTTTTAGCTATGAAAGCTATGGCATCTTCTTTCAATATAAGCCTGTTTTGACTACAATGAAAAATGCTGTTTAGTGCAGCCACCTTCATTAATTATCTTAGCTAGATCCTCTGGATAAAACTTTGCAGCTTCTACATCAGCCCTTGCTGTTTCACCTTGCACTTTTATGTTGTGGGGAGAGCTTCTTTCCTTAAACCTCATGACCCACCTCTGCTGACTTCAAACTCTTCTTCTGCACCTTCCTCACCTCTATCAGCCTTCATAGAATTAAAGAGAGGTAGAGCCTTACTCTGGATGAAATTTTGACTTAAGGGAATGTTGTAGCTGCTTTGAGGTTCTATACAGACCTCTAAGACATTCTCCATATCAGTAATAAAGCTGTTTCCATTTGTTATCATTCCTTTCCTTCAAGAATTTTTCTTTTGTAATCACAACCTGGTTAACTGTTCGGTGCTAGAGGCCTATGTTTTGGCCTATTTCAGCTTCCGACATGCCTTCCTCACTAAGCTTAATCACGTCTAGTTTTTGATTTAAAGTGAGAGACATGTGAATCTTCTTTTTACTTGAACACTTATAGGTCATTGTAGGGTTATTAACTGGCCTAATTTCAATATTCTTGTGTCTCAGGGAATAGGAAGGCCCAAAGAGAGGGAGAGAGACAGGGGAATGAGTGGTCAGTGGAGCAATCAAAACACACAGAACACCTTTTGATTATGTTCACCATCTGATATGCCTGTGGTACTTTGTGGCACCCCACAACAATTACAGCAGTAACTTCAAAGGTCACTGATCACAGATCACCATAACAAATATAATAATAATGAAAAATTTGAAATCTTACAAGAATTACCAAAATATGACCCAGAGACATGAAATGAGCAAATGCTGTTGGAAAAATGGGGCCAATAGACTTTCTTGATGCAGGGTTGCCATGAAAGTTCAATTTGTAAAAAAATGCAATATCTGCAAAGCACAGTAAATCAAGCACAATAAAATGAGCTAGCCTATAGATGAATGTTTCTGGCAACTCAAAATTTCACTGCCCTCGTATCTTAATATGCAGCCACAATCTAAATCCAGATGGGCCAAAGTATGCAATTTTTTTAAAGAGCTTGTGGGAAGTTTATAAAAGGCCTTGAATCTATCTAAAACATATTTACTCACATACCTGTTTCTGGCACAGGATTTTTTTCACATAACCATGCTTAATGTAAAATGGGTGCCTAATTTATATTTGGATGTTGCTGTCTTCACCAAAAGAAGACAGATTCCCATCATTTTAGTTCGTTTTATTTCTATATCTCAGGCAAATAAAAAAATAATAATGTTGAAGTCTATAAGAAGTCAGATGCAGTCTGAAGAGTCAGAGGCTGCACTTCATCTGATAGAGAGTAAATGCTTCCAGAACAAATGATATCCTCTAATGAAATTGGAGTTAATTTTTTAAACATGAATTTTTAAAATACTATTTAGGAGATGTCTTATTTAAATAATATTTATGCCTCATAAAAAATTGGTATTTAAGTTGAGACATTATCAGGCTGACCCATCACATTCTACAGCTTTTGGAAGAGTAGCTGGATAGAAGGTCCTAGTGAAAAAATAAAGAATGCAATTAGATAATGAGATTTAAAAGTCAACAAAGATCATAAAAAGTATTGTCCCAAAAATGAGTGTTGCAGAGTTTCTTCTGCTAGTCAGATCTGAAGACCATGCATGTTTCACCTCATGCACTAAGAAAAACCATGGCATCTGGCTGAGCATTATTGTGTAATGCAGATTAAATCAACTTGGATTTTTTAAACCACATTAAGCCAAAAAGCCATAAGTCGTAAGATGAAGATCCATAGCCTGCCGTGTTGCTTAAAGGAAATATACTAAGATTTCAGTTTACAGCAGTGAAAAGCTATATAGCAGAGGAATCCTTCCTCAGCCTCAAATTTCCCTAATGAGAAATTGCAATATACATGCATTTGCCCATGTATATATTTTCACAAATGAAAGAGTTTCTAATCAAGAACCTATTGGTTGCTACTTATTCTGAATCCTTCTAAGAGTGATTCTGAAATAAATATTTTTAAAACTTCAACATTAAAAATTAATTCAGAATTAAAACACCCTAGAAAAGAAAACATAAAAGAAGTTTAGCTGAATTGAAATGAGATGAAGTTCCTAAAGATTACATAGTCAAAATGAGACTATGGGGGCTTCCCTGGTGGTGCAGTGGTTGAGAGTCTGCCTGCCGATGCAGGGGACACGGGTTCGTGCCCCAGTCCGGGAAGATCCCACATGCTGCGGAGCGGCTGGGCCCGTGCGCCATGGCCGCTGAGCCTGCACGTCCGGAGCCTGTGCTCCGCAACGGGAGAGGCCACAACAGTGAGAGGCCCGCGTACCGCAAAAAAAAAAAAAAATTAGACTATGACAAATGAAAAATAATGGTATATTTCCACGAACTCTAATTCATAAGCCATAAACACAACTAATTATGCTTTTATTTGATATGTGATTTCATGGGTATATTTGATAAGCATTAAAAAGTTACTAAGGATTTTCATAGGTTTGCACTCATACTTAACCCCCCAATAGATTATCCACCATAATTATTTAATTACTTAATGTATTTTTCTAAAAAGAGGAACTTTAGTAAATGCAATCTTCCTATTAGCCGCCTCAAACCCTCTTTAGAGCCCAATGGGTTACAAGGAAATATTTAATGGCAGAAAAAAAGAATACCAGGAAGAAAGAAAGGAGGGAAGGAGGAAAAAGAAGAGGGAAGGAGAAAAAGAGGAAAAAGTCTCAAGATTGAGGAAGTTAAAACCTTATGTAATACGGTACAGAGGAAATCTCAGAAAATGAGGAAAATCACCAAAAACCAAACTTCATACTTCACATTTTAATTAAGGAATAACCTTGACTATATATATCATTCTAGATACACATACATTTTCTCTGTATGTTGGTATTTTCTATATTTTACATTTTTCCTGTGTGTATATTTTCATTTTTTAAACATAATTTTAGGCGCAATAGTTAATTTTCTATTTATGTCACCGCATAAAAAGATAAAGATTCATAATGTTGGGGTAGAAATGCTTATACATTATAGACATTAATTAATAATAACTGATGGGATGAGTAATCATATTTCTGAAATGAGGTTGGAAGTGGCAAAATGAGAATTAGTCAAATAAATCATTCACTAATAAAATAAACTGATTCTCCCAACACATCACAGTTTGGACCCCAACTAATAAAGTATGTAGGAAGTAAAAATGAAAATTAGCATTTTAATGATAAGCATAAGAAAAACTGAATGAGTTCAAACCAAGAGCAGTCTACAAATATTTGAAAAATTATAAAATATATTAAGTAGGACTTTATATTGCAGTTCACAGATTATCCAAATTATAGCTATATTTATTCCATTGTTCCCATCCTTAGATCCTTTTGGCAGTTCTACTTCTCTGGAGATATTATCTACATATTTAAATATATGTCTTAAATACAATTTATAAAGTCATTTAGGAATACCAGTTGCAAACCTATTATTAACATTAAATATGTTTTAATGTGATCCATTGCCAAAGCTCATGTGCCATATGTCAAGTTATGAGTTATTAATATAACAGGAAAACTATCACTCCTTATTTCTCTCTTCAGAGCAATTATTCTTACAAAGTTGCCTTTATCTGTTGAAATAAGCTGAAAATATTAGATACAAAAAAGAAACTAATCCAAGCAAAATGGCAAGACACACTTATTAATTATAAATAAAATTGAAAGCTATTCTGTTTCATATTAAGAAATATCAGGCAAGACAGCATGACATTTATGTGGGGAGATAATGTTTGTAGAGAAAATAATTTATATGTATATTTATGTCAAGACAGAGAGTACGTTTTATTCACCAGAACTCCTCTTAGAAAAAGCACTGTATTATTGGAAGAAAGAGTGTGATAAGCTGCAATGATAAAGTTAGTGAGAAATTCATCACCAAGGGCCTACTATTAAAATGTTACATAAAACAAAAAGAGGAATTATTACCTTTCTCCTGTGAGAAGTGAAGGGAAGGGAGGAGGCTGATGGGGGAAGCAGCCCAAATTACTGATACTAAATTTTTCATTGACCTTGAAACAAATTCAAGCTATGTTGAATTTAAGAAAATAAATAAATATAATATTTCTAGGACATGGAGAGTCATGAACCTGACCATGCTTCTTATATTTATATAAGAAACTTTAGGTGATTCATTGCTTCTTTTCATTAATTATAAAAATGGTAAATGCCACTGTCTTTTCTATTTATTGTTTATTCATTCATTCATTTATATTCATCCTCTCAAGGACTTTTCTCTTAAAAAAATCAAGTATACTATAAAAATACTGCTTAATGTTAAATATAAAGGAACCTTATTAAAAATATGTGTATGGAAACACTAGAAGACAAATACCATACTTACATTATCTCATAATATCGCTGAGCAATATTACAAAGAAGAAGACTTCAAATTCATTGACAACGCTCCCATTCAAAGGCAGGGTCTGTATGCATTGCTTTGATTCTGAGAAGACTGAAGAGCTTCAACCTAGAGCGTACAGAGGAAAGAAAGCTATGTGCCTTGTAAAGCTAGATCATAAAAACCACACAGCTTCCACGTGGTTCTCCTGGAAAATTTGCTCTTTGGAACTCCCACCCCCCAATTTGTACACTCCTACTTAGAACCCAGATGACATGTTCAGAGAAACCCAAACTACGTGGAGAGGTCAGAGGCAGATACTCATATCAATACACTCAAGTGAGCCAGTCCATCAGCCCAGCCCAGAGACTTGTGAGTAAAGAAGCTATCTTGGAAGTCTTTCCAGCCAAGGACCCAGATACTGTGGAGCAAAAAAGAGCCATCCTCCCTATGTCATATCCTGACCATGACTCACAGACTCTATGAGCAAATAAATTGATTCTTTTTTAAACCTTAATTCTGCAGTGGTATATAACATAGCAGCATTCACTACTAAGGATAGGAATAAAAGAAATGGAACCAGTTCAAACCAAGAACAGGCTACAGATATTTGCAAAATAATAAAATATACTGATAGGCTTTTATATTGTAATTCATAAATTATCCAAATTATAGCCATATTTAACCCACTGTTCCCATATTCATCAACTGGGTAAACCCAGAGAGGCATGGAAATAAGGGCTACAAGTGAGAGCAAATTGAACAGCCCCTGTAAAATTGAAAAACAGACAGTGTTTAGGGACCTTTCTTGTGACACGGTTCCAACATCATTTACGTTGCACCACATACAGTAATTCAATGAGCCTTTCCACCATCTGTACCTACTATCAGATATCAAACATGTATACAGAAAGACTTCAAAAATAGCACAATGTCTTAAGAATCTACATATTTAAACACCCATTTACTTAATACACTCAGGGTCATCTATAGATCAGTAAATCAGCAATTTATTTTCCCATTTTTCATACAGGTAACTCACTAGCAATACAAGCTGAACCAATTATATTTAAAAGTTATTCTGAATTTGGACTAAAAACATTTAGATTGTAAACCAAACATTAAAATGGACTTTACAAATAAAACTGGAAATGAAATAGATTCTAGCTACCTTCTCAGTAAAGTGGATCGATACAAGTTTAGTCTCTAAAAGTATCTTTTTAAAAATTATTCTTCTTTGTTATTCTTAATCTATTTACATAAACTCTGTCAATGGACATTTATGATTTAATTGAAATCAAATTTTTTCAGCATATTTACATAAAACATATTTTTTCAACTGCTTCAACTGCATCTTAGAAACAAAAAATACAAAATAGTTGTTCAATAATAATTTAACATCATTAACATCTAATAAGAGACTGCCTGGTTGTTTTCAAATGATAAGTCATTTGCACTTAATTGATTTTTCCATCATGGATTATGATTTCTTATATATACCACATTCAGAGATATAACACAGATACTTTGAAATATTGAGTTTCAAATTAGGAACTCTCAATACTTTCCTTAAAATACAATTTAATGTGGAATAAAAGTTTTAAAATTAAAACGTTATTAAATCATTAATAGTTATGCTTTTTCCCAGTGCCTCTGTCCTCAAAAATACCCTCCAATTATTTGTAGTTCTGTGATTGATGAAAGAAACAATGGGAAAGCAAGGTGAAAACTTTATAAGTTCTCTAAATGAAGTCATTATTCAACCATGAGGAACAGTAAATCTTGGTAAAGAGATCAATTACAAGTAGCTCTGTATGTTCACACAGAATTGTATGTTTCCAGTAATGAACTCATATCACCATTAGAAAGGTTGGATATAAATCACTGAGATTTGATCAAATAAAATCCAAGGAACACATTATTATTATTATTAATTTGCTTTAGGTGTGCAAATAATGATTTCAATTTGTTCCAAGACACAATCATGAGTTTAAAGGAAGTTACTTTTTTGCTCATTTTTACCTTTAAATTTGGAGGCTTTTCTAGAAGCAGTAGACAATACAGTCCCATACAAATGGCACTATATTCTCTGACAAGTGAATCTAAATGTCTATCAATGTTCATTTTCATCAGGATGAAAGTACCCACCTTTCACAAAGAAGCCATCTAATATTTTAATCTAATTATTCTGTTTTATTCGATTATATGAAGATAAAACACTATGTGCTAAAGAAATATATTCAATCTGATGTTTCTGCAAGTTAATTTCCCCCACCAAGGTTAGTGAATCGCCTCCCATTGACTTTCAATAACCTATACTCAGGCAATCTCCTGCAGAAATCTTCTTAACTCACAAGCCTTGGATTCATGGAGTCAAGTCATGTCAAATCATTGAGGGCATTGTGATTGGAGCCTTATAGAATACTGCTTTCCTTCAAAAAATAAGCAATCTACTTTTTTCTTTTTCTTTCTTTTTTTACTTCAATCCAAAATATCTTTTTATAGGAAAGCTTAGAATATTTTCAGGGGATTGCATGATACAATAGCTTGGCAGTGAGAAAACAGCTTAGAGAACAGGACATAAGAGTGTGATATTTTTTATCTAGTGACCAATTGGGGAATTGATGGGGAACAGTACAGTGAGCTGATATCCATATAGTATGTTCACAATACTTTTTGTTGGATGTACAGTGTATAGCTAAGCACTGCTCTGCTTATATACATTTATAATATGGTCATACACTTATTTTTAAGCCTACTGGATTTGGGTTTAGCCACTGCATAAATATTGGGCAATACAAGCCATAGTTTATTCAAATTACTTATTAAAAAGGAAAATGAAAGTGATGAAATATTACATGTTCTAACAATGATCCACAAAACTTTTGTTATCTTCTTAAATATTTAAAGTAGCCTACTATGAGAATCTATACTGAATTTTTCTCGGTTATGTTAAAATCTTGTAAATTCAGATATATTAGTTATGTTAATGTATAAAATTCATCCCCCTCTCAAATTAGCATATTACAGTGACTCAAGGTATGCTTCTGATGGAGCAATGGTCTTCTTATAGTCATCCTTGAAATGGATTTTTGCTGTAACCTATTTATCTTAAAAGTGAAAGAAAAACTAAAAACAAAACATTGCTTCTCAGCCACTATAATTTCATTTTTACAAGTCACATCATTCTCATTTTTTCTGTTTTTCTTTTGCAAATTATTGGGAATAATTGTTGGGCTTCAGTGATTGTGGCACACGGGCTCAGTAGTTTTGGCACACGGGCTCAGTAGTTGTGACTCACGGGCTGTAGAGCATAGGCTCAGTAGTTGTGGCACACGGGCTTAGTTGCCCGTGGGATCTTAGTGGGATCTTCCCGGACCAGGGCTCGGACCCGTTTCCCCTGCATTGGCAGGCAGATTCTTAACCATTGCACCACCAGGGAAGCCCAAATTTGGCATACATTTTTTAAAACTAAAAATACTATTTTTAGTTTTAGAGATCACTTTTAATAGATTTAAATGAATTAGAGACAGTACAATAGTATTTAACAATGTTGCAGAAAATTGTTGCATTAAACTGCATTCGGATTCATTGATTAGGACAAGACTCTCAGTGTGACTCTAACAAGGGTCTTAGGAAAAGGAAAGGAATAGAGGTTGTTCCTTTTTCTCATTTCACTTCAGTTCACCTTCCTTCAGGGGAAGATACTGACGCAGTTTTCAAAAATGAAGGTCCATGTCATATATTACATTAATGAAATAAACAACATTTAAAAGTGGACAGACTCTCCCATTATCAGAGTCACTGACAGGTATTGAAATATTGTAGTAAACGTCATTCACTTGGAGAAAAAGCATAATGTAAACCAGCCTGTGTTTGCCTTCAGCATTTGTTAGATCAAACTGGAATAATGTCTTAGAAAATTTAAAATCTTTTAATGCATAGAAATGACCACAGAGGAACTATTTTTCTTGCCATGAAAGCTAAGCTGTCTGTTGCCTTGAGGCAAAGAAAATAATGAATTTGGAAAGTGACATTCATATTTTAAATATTGCCAGACTTGGTGATTTGTTTTTTTTTTTATTTGCTATGTTCTAGTGTAACTTGGAAGAAAGTGGAAATGAATACTGATTAGAAATTTAATCAAAGAGTAATGAAGGCTTTTTTGCTCTTTTTAAACCAATGTTATTACATTTTTTCCCAAAGTCCATGCCTCCTAACAAAAAAGTAATGAAATTAGGACTGCAATGCAAATTCACAAATGGCTATGGATTTGTAAATGTGCCTAAAATGTGCCAAGAGACTCTAATAAGATCACACTTCAAAATATATTTAGATTGTAAAATAGTTTGCAACCCAGAAGATTAAATGGTGAGCAAAAGTCAGTGATGTAATTCTAAGACCCAATGATTGAATTCATAGTTTTCTGTCTCTTCAACCTTCCCACTCTCCCTGACATTCAGCCTAGCGGCAGGCAGACAACAGACTAGTCACAATAGTATGTGTATTGACTATGATGAGAATGTTTCAGATGTTATAAGAACCATATAAGATGCACACTGAACCAACCCTTGTGGTTCACGGCAGTTATCCTAGAGAAAATTACATTTACGTCAGAGCCGTAACTTCTAACCTTAAATTCTTCCCCAAGGAAACCAGTCATCATTTGACTCTTTCTAATGTATAATCACATTTATTAAAATGAAACTTTGGTGTGTCAGAGTCTCAGTAAATGCTTGGCAATGACGACATTTCTTTTCTTCCAACAAATTTCAACGTATTTTATGCTGCTTTAGAAAACATTGCTTTTGTCAACTTAACACATTTACATAGTTTTAAAATCATGAATTATCACCATATGTACAATGAAAACTCTACCCCAAATACAAATAGCACTCTGCAAAAGCAATCACCTTAAATATTTTAGCCATTTCTTCACTTACCTATAAATTCTCAACATTACTTTTATCCTGCTCTGTCTTGATTATTCAGCTTCAGACACTATTGCTTTTTCTCCACAGAAGTTGAAAATTCAACACTCTTTACAACACTCACTTGACCACGAACATTCACATGTAAACAAAACACACTCTCCCACACAAACACACATATTCACAAAAGCATTTTCTTCCCTTATTTCCTTGGTATGGTTATATCACAATGTTGTCACTATTTATATTACAATGACAGAGATAAACTCTATACTAAAATTGCATTATTCACTGTATTATCATTTGTTACTCAGGATAATTTATTAAATATTAAGATTTGATTATTTGTTAATGTATCCATTACTAGTTCTTCCCAAACCAACCATTATATAAAACCTCTTTCAATATTATCACATACTTCTGGTAATCTCTCCAATTTTCATTTGTGGCTTTCAGAGACCTATGCCCCCTGGACTTTTGCCTTGGTACCATCTGCTCCACCATCACCCGAGATATTCCTCCATCTTTCTCAAGTGTTGACTACCTCTTGATGTTATCTCTTGTTTGGAGCTCACTTTCCAGGAACTTTTTGAGAAAGAATGAATAAAACGTACTTATTTTGATAACTTACATGTCGAAATATGTCTTTACTGTATATTCACATTAGTTAAAATCTTTCTGAGTTTATCACTCAAAGTTGCCAAGTGTTTTTCCTCAAGATTCCAAAGGCAGATCTTGTGTCCTACAATCTAATGTAGTGGCTTCAAAGCCATTCTGATTTCTGACCACTAGTATGTGACTAGCTTTTTCTCTCTGGAAACTCTTCTGAAATAGCATGTTCTCTGGTTGTTTCTTTTCATAGCTTCCTGTCCCTGTTTACGGAGGTAGCATTTTCTCTTGTCTCTGAAGGATATTAATTTTACCTTGATTCTCCTGCTCCTTTCATGACTTGTTCCCTTTAAATTGCTTTTCTTTCTCTTTGTTTGTTTCAGGATCCTCTTTCGTGTTGAAGACTCTGTTTTAACAAAATATGAAGATCTCTGGCTCTTATTAGATATTTTAGAATAGAGAAAAGATGAGTAGATGTTCTGTATTTATGGGCAGGAAACAGAGACCTTGGACTTAAGAGTAAAATGATCTAGCGAGGACCAGTTAATTGCATTGTTAACCCCTGTAGTAAATGATGCCTCATTCACCTGTGCAGGCGTCAAAGGCAGTGGTAGGAAGAGCAGAAGCCTGGCTCCCAGAGTCCTGAGATTGGCGTACAGGACAGAGGTCGTAACTCTGGCCATTCTATGTGTAGACATTGTTATTCCCTTCCTGTTTTCAGTATAACTTCTAAACTCTATTCTCAACTGTGCTCAATATCCTGGAGCCCCTCTGTCAATTTCTGCATAGAATTATCCTTCTGTCTCCCTACTGTAAATACCAGGGGGAGGTAGGGGAGTGGGGTCTAACTGACCCTAAATGTGTTTAAGCACCAAATTCTCAGTCCCACTCCTAACTTCTGGAATCCCTGACCTTTCCAGATTTCTACAATATGAATTAACTTGCTTTTTGTCAATTTGTTAATCTTCAGGGACCTAGGGTTTAGTTTTCACTATTCTGATAAGTATCCATCAAGTGTTCATTTAACCAATTTTTTCTTTTTTTTTTTTTTAGCATTTCTCTTCCGCTGTTGCCTTCCCTCCATTTCTCTTTGCCTCCATAAGGTTGGATTCTTTTTCAACTTTATTACTTTCATTTTTTCTGAAAATTTAGGAAAAAATCATGGAGATAAACACATGTACTCAATTGTTACCTATTTATGGAATCTTTAGGTTGAATACATACATGTTGCATATACACATACCTACATACATACATCTGCTGATGGATTTCCTCACATAAAATATTCCAATGTTGAGTCAGTCTTAAGTCATTACACCATTACCTATTACAAATCAACAATAGTATTGTCCTCACACCAATGCAACATTCATCTTGTGTTTCCCCAGGGTTTGACTCAAAGTAAGTATTTGTTGAATATAGATGCCTGACTGACTGATACACCACAAAGAAGTCTTGAGTCATTGAATTTAAAAAATTTTTTTGGAATATAGTTGATTTACAATGTTGTGTTCATTTCAGGTGTACAGCAAAGTGATTCAGTTATACATATACATACATATACTCTTTTTTAGATTCTTTCCTCATATAGGACGTTACAGAGTATTGAGTAGAGTTCCCTATGCTATACAGCAGGTCCTTATTAGTTACCTATTTTATATATAATAGCATGTATATGTCAATCCCAATCTCCCAATTTATCCCTCCTCACTTACCCCCTAGTAACCATAAGTTTGTTTTCTACATCTGTAACTCTACTTCTGTTTTGTAGATAAGTTCATTTGTACCCGTTTTTTAGATTCCACATATAAGCAATATCATATGATATTTCTCTGTCTGACTTACCTCAGTCAGTGTGACAATCTCTAGATCCATCCATATTGCTGCAAATGGCATTATTTCGTTCTTTTTTATGGCTGAGTAATATTCCATTTTATACAGAGTCATTGAATTTTGTAGTTTGTGTCCTTATAATTATTATGCTGTGATTTTTTTTCAGTAGAACAAGATTGCTATAAACCAATTCAGCAGAGTCTATTAGAAGACAGACATTCTCTTGATACTGCATGTATTTATTTTTTTAATTTTTAAAACTAACTAGACTTTATTTATAGCATATAGAATTGTACTCATTTACAAAAACTGAATGTTTATATTTGTTATAAAAGATCTTCATTTTAACAAAATATCAACATTTAACTCTATGTAAACACACTGTTGATTCAGACCTTAAGATGAAGTTTATAAGGAAATTTAAAATTGAATTATCATATAATCCAGCAACTTCACTTCTGGGGATATACCCAAAAGAACTGAAAGGAGGTACTCGAACAGATATTTATATACTCATGTTTCTAGCCACACTGTTCACAATAGCCAAAATGTAGAAACAACCCAACACATTTATTTTAAAATTTAGTTTTAACTTATTATTGTACATACACCAAACATTGTTCCAGGCACTGTGGCACTGTGCTCTACTTTCAAGCTCAGATGACTAAGGCTTTATACGAACTGGAAAGTTTCATTGCTTTCAGCAGAGCTGGCACATAGTTTGTTTGAAACCCTGATTATGTAGAGAGACACTGCTGCACTCTCTAGACTTCCTGGTACATTGCGTATCAAGTCCTGTCTGACATTTCACCCTGTATACGGTGGACCTATTGCTGAGAACTGTGCTGACCAGGCTGCTATGAGTCTCATGACTTTTTGCCCAGTTTAAGACTAGATTCAGGCTTGCCATAATCTATCACGGTGACCTCACCTGAGTTGCTTTGCCAAGTCTGGACATCGCTTCATGCCTACCCAGTAATAAGGTAGCGTCCTCCAAATCTTTCCCATGTGAGTTCATATGCCTGCTCAAGACAGAAAGTGCTTCATCTAGAATAATGGTAAGCTTTTCCCTGCTGGGCTTTAGAGTCGACATATCACTTCATTTCTTTCATACCCGGCTTTGTGTATCCTGCACACATGCCTTAAACAGCTGTAGTCATCTTTAGTCAGATTTTGTTTACTTAAATCCTTGATTAGATTTCTGTGGATTACAGTGATATACAGAGGGCAAAACTTTGTCTTTCTAGCAAAGCAACTACTATTTTTTGCAAGAAATTCTAAACTTTGGTATGAAAAATCAAATTTATATGAGGTATTTCTTTTCCTTTTAACTTTAAATTTTAATTTTTCCTGAAGAAATAGCATCAGCTCTCAATATATTCTGAAAGGCAATACAAAGGTAAAGTAAATGGAATTTGGAGTCAGCCTGAATATAACAGAATCCTAATTCTTCCTCTAACTGATGCTGTAACATTATTCAGGTTATTCCATATTCCATGAGCTTCTGCTTTCCCACCTGGCAAATAGAGATAATCATAGTAACTATCCCTTAGGGATTTTCAAAGTATTACATATATTAATATATATAAAGCATGTATAAGACGTCCAACACATATTACACATTATAGAAGTATTTGTTGTCTTTATTTTTCAGGGTCCCTGCATTTGGAATGAGAGCAATTTTTATTAATATCTAGAAATTTTAATTGAATATCTAAAACATATCATTTACCAATGGAAGGAACCAACCTGTATAAAGTCAAAGTTCATTTAACTACATCTCTGACAAATGAATTTCTATCCAGCTCTTCAAATATGGCACAGGAATTCCATTTTATCCAACTCCTGATAAATTATGGTACAGTTTGATTTGTTGGAAAATTCTCTTATGCTGACATAAATGTGTTTCACTGTAATTTCCCCTCAATAACTGCTATCAACATTTAATTATAGATAGAGGGAGAAAGTACATACATTACCTCCCATCCATGAGTGTCTCAAGCCCAAAAGAGTAGCTGTCTTTTGACACACTGGATGCACCGTATCCTTAAATTAGCAGGATTTGGTTCCTCTAGTTGGCAATAGAAAATTTTTCATCAATATAATGATATTTATCCTTTAACCAGCATGCTTCATATATTTTTCTAGACCAACCAGAAAAGTGTTCAGAGTATCATCCAATGCATGTTTCACCATTTTAATTCACAGGAAGCTGTGGTCAAAGGTCCTGTTGAAACGAAAATATCAGCCTTATTTTCAGCCTCCCATAATCTATCAGGCCAATGAGGCCATCGAAGAAGTGATCAATAACAGACATAGCTGTATTTAAAATCAAGTTCTGAATCAGTAAACGTATGGGCCACTTAAAGTAGAGGAATGTCTCAAGCAAAATCATCACACATTGTGATCACACAGGTAAAAATTCCTTTGGAAATCAAGAACAGATTGTGAGGGAAGGCGAGAAACAATGGTCCTATGAGAATTTACCCAAACCAGGTCCTTTATTACCTCAAAGAACCCATCTCATTTTATGTCTGATTAGGTCAATGTAAATTATGTTGCTATGAATTAACTGCAAAGAAAATCATTACTAAAGGAGACTAAAGACTTTCCTATTACCAGAACAGAATGCTTCAACTGAAGGGTATCTTAACACCATGCTTCTGAGAGCAAAGCTAATTTCCTTTGATTTACCCAATGACTCCTGCGCCACTGATAATATTGTGGGGTTTTTGTTTTATATATTATTGTTGCTCGAGACTTTCTTTTCTTAGATAAAGATGATTTAAAGGGCCCCAAAAGGCTTAAAGTGGAAAGTCAAGTCACATTTCATTTTGTTTTATAATTAGGTATTCAAAAACCAAACAGTTCTAATTAAAATTGAGGAAATAAATGCAAAAATTGTCAAACTCATCATTGCAACTATCGTTTACTTATTTCATTGTCTAAATTAGTTCCATTAAAACTTGGTCATCTCAGGGGATTATAAATAAACACTAAGTTATATGTTTATGTTTTACAAGGTCATAGCTCTGGCTCCATCTCAAAACATTTGGACATCATCCATTTACCAATTTGCAAACTGCTGTATAGTAATTCAGTAGGCATTTGAGTTTTTTTTAAGAGTTTTTAACTTTAAAACTCTAACCATGGGCTTCCCTGGTGGCGCAGTGGTTGAGAGCCTGCCTGCCAATGCAGGGGACACGGGTTCGTGCCCCGGACAGGGAGGATCCCACATGCCGCGGAGAGGCTCGGCCCGCGAGCCATGGCCTCTGAGCCTGCGTGTCCGGAGCCTGTGCTCCGCAACGGGAGAGGCCACAACTGTGAGAGGCCCACGTACCACAAAAAAAAAAAAAAAAAAAAAAAAAAAACCTCTAACCATGGCTAATTTGAGTGCACGCATCTAACTGTGAAAACAACTCCAATAAAGATGTAAAAAAAAAAAAAAAAAAAAGTCACATAAATTTCTACCAGGCAAGGAATGTATGGGTTACTCCAATTTTTATATCACCATCAGTATTTCATATCATTCATTAATATTCACTAATCTGGTGAAGAGATGATTTAATTTGCAATTCTGGATCAACACTGAAGTTAACATTTTCGATAAACATATGGGAAAATGCACATAACCTCTATCTCCTACCATATACAAAAAATCAATCCCAGAGGAATATAGATCAGAATGTAGAGGTGTAATAATAAACCTTCTATTAGACAATGTAAGGAAACATTTTCATGGCCTTGGGCTAGGCAAAGCGTTCTTTAAAAGGAAACAATTGAATTAATGGTAAAGAAATTATTGATTGATTACTAAGTTAAAATTAAGAATTCATGTTGATCAAAAAAATTAAAAACTGAAAATGCAAGCCACAAAATGGAAGGAGATATTTGCAGCAAATTTAGCTGACAGAAGACTTTTATTTGGACTATATAAAGAATTAGTCTAAAATAATAAGGAAAAGGCAGATGCCTTGATAGAAAAGAAAGGACATGAAAATCAAATAGAGATTTCTTTTGCAAGCTATCCAAATGCCTAATAAATATATGAAAATGCTAAACTTCATTAGTCAGTCATCAGGGAAATGCAAATTAATACAATGGTGAGCTACTCCTATAAGTTCACCAGAAAGGCTAAATTAAAAAGAACAATGCAAGATATTCCTGAGATGTGGGACAGTCAGAAACCTTATGCATTGCTACTGAGAGTAGATATTTACAAAACCACTTTAGAAGACTATGCAGTTATCCAATTAATTTAAACATACACATCTGTGATCCAGCAATTCACTCTTAGATTTATGCAAAATAGAAGTGTTTATGTAAAAAACAACAAATGATATAGTATATATGTATTATATAATATATATATATATTCATTTTACATTATTTTCATAGTACTTTATATTATTTTTAATAGCCCAAAGTAGCAAACAATACAAATGTCCATCAACACTAATGTGAATAAATGAATGGGATTATTAATAAAATACTACAGCCATGCACAAGAAAATAGACTTCAAAAACATAAATTGGAGCAAAAACAGGCACAAAAAATGCATATTTTATTATTTGAATTATATAAATTTCAAAAATAGATATATTATGGTGGGTTAAAAGTCAGAGCAATGTTTACTTTGGGGAATAAGTAAAAAGCTCATAAGTTAACGGGGGCATGAGATTTGATTTTAAGTTTCTGGGAATATTCTATTTCTTGACCTGGTGGTATTTACATGGTTATGCTCTGTGTGTAAAAGTGTATTTAACTGTATACTCATGATTCATGCACTTTTTCTTTATGTAAATTATATTTCAATGATATATTTGAAAATTACAAATGCTGTCTAGGTAGATGGTTTTAAGAATATATCTTAAATTTTCAGAGAGCAATTGTATGTAAGTCCAATTTTTTTTTAAAGACAATTTTTTCTAGCCTCTTAAATTGTTTTGTGTCCTGGAACATGAGAAATATCAGTTTTACATTTTATAGACAGTTCATTAGAAATTACTATGTGCACTATAAGTGAATGAGAAGTGTAGAACATCATTGTATTTGTGAAATACCACCTGGTGGCTAGCCCTATAGGCATCTCACATGACACAATCATATTTTATATTTTGGGAAGGATACAGAAGAGCTCAAATAGATAACAGAAATGGTTTCCCAATGAATACCTGACTGACTGAATCCATTAATCTGTCCCAGAATGTGGTTTTGAATATCACATTAAGTTGTAAGTTATTACTCCTATAAAACTATTTATAAGTTGCTAGAACACCAAAACTACTGGTGAGTAACAGATCAGGATGTAATAATTTACTTACAAATTTAAAAAATATTTTCTGTGCTATCATGCCTGCTGATACAGCATCTTCCATCTTAGCAAATTGTTTGGTAAAACATCTTCTAAGGATCTGAAATAAATTCTAAATATCATTGAAAAAAACGGCAAAATAGAATTGAGCCAGGAAATTGCCCTTCAAAAAGAAAGATCAGGGGGCTTCCCTGGTGGCGCAGTGGTTGCGAGTCCGCCTGCCGATGCAGGGGACACGGGTTCATGCCCCGGTCCGGGAAAATCCCACATGCCGCGGAGCGGCTGGGCCCGTGAGCCATGGCCGCTGAGCCTGCGCGTCCGGAGCCTGTGCTCCGCAACGGGAGAGGCCACAACAATGAGAGGTCACCGTACCGCAAAAAAAAAAAAAAAAAAAAAAAAGAAAGATCAGATTTAACGTTAGGATACTTAAAGTTCTTGTTAAATGTTAAAGCAGTCATTATCATATAACTCTGGATGCAATATGAAATGTAGGTAATAATTACCTGGTCACTGAATAATGCCATAGGCCTTGTATGAGTAGCAGCAGGAAAGCAAGGGGATGGGCCTGAGGTCAGTGTGTCACTTACCAGCTGTGTTGCCTTGAGACCATTTAGCCTATCAAAAAAAAAAAAAAGGAATAATATTGAACTCTAAGGTGTTTGATAAACATGCTTTAGAATTGTTCCTTTCTTTCTCTATGGCACTGTCACAAACAGGTAAAAATCTACGTGGCTTGATTAAAGATGTCTAATAAATGTTTTTGAAATGTTCCTACATTTTTATTAGCTAATAGTTTAAAATATGGTTATGTGTTTGATCCTTGAGTTATAATCAGAAATGCTCTTTTTTATCTCTGGTTACTCCAATGACATGTATTATTCTGTGCAAATAATACATGTTCCACACAAATGACACATTTTATTTTATTTTTTTACTTCCCCAATTTTCTTATTATTACTTTGGTTTAAGGGTATGTTGTCCAAATATATCTCCCTGCATAAATGATCATTTTTATGATCCAATTATTGTTCCCAAATATGATAACTGGTTTCAAATTTATTCATCCATAGAGACTTATTTTTACTACAAGTACATTAATCAGTATAATGAATGCAGGTGAGCAAAACTGTAAATATGCTAAAGAAAATGCGAGGAAAATGCATAATTAATTATCTTATTATACAGTTTTAACTATTTTATCTTTTTTATGTATTAACGAAGAATAACAATGAATGGAAAACCTCCTGGAAGGAAATATGAATTTCACTATATTTATTCCTTCAGTAAAACATGTGTAGTGAATACCTACTTTGTGCCAGTAACGGTAATCTATTAAGTAGGAATGTAAAAGGAACTAAAGATAAGAATCTCTGTTTTAACAGAACTTAACATTTGTGTGAAGGAGAGAGAGGATAAATGAGTAACCAAATGAATCCATGTTCAGAGAGTGATAAATGTCATCAAGAAAATGAAACTGATGTGAATGACTGAAGATGGTGATACCAAGCAGGACCCTCTGGGGCTCCTGAGCACAGATTTAAAATTATTTTGTACTTAATTTATACAACTTTTGTTATATTTATATTTAAGCATTTAATAATTTTAAGGCTACTGAAAGTGATATATTTTATGATTTTATTTTTAATTGCCTGTTGCTTATATAGAGAAATACAATTGATTTTGTGTATATTGCTCTTATATTCCACAACACTGCTAAACTCATTTTTAAGATCTAGTAGGATTTTTGTACTTTCTATAGGATTTTCTATATAAATGACTATGTTACTTGCAAAAAAAGACAGATTTACTTCTTACTTTCAAATTTAGACGTATTTTATTGAACTTACATATATACTGTATTTTATGGTAAATTATGTTGGTTTTTCAAATGTTAAACTGATTTTGAACTACTGTGATAAACCTCGAAGGACCATATATTAAGCTTTTGATATATTTTTACTATGATTTGCTAAGATTTTGCTTTACAATTACATCTATGAACATGAAAAAAAAAAGAAGAAGAAGGAAACTGTTTTCAATACTGAGGTCAGAAAATGACATTTAATGTGACCTCACTTTTACTTAACCAGAGCAATTCCAGGGGAAACGAGGGGTGGAAATCCAATTGGGGTGAATTGACCAGAGAACAGGTGGTGAGGAATAGAGTCAATATGTATAGAGTATACTTCCTAAATTGCTCACTGTGAGGGGACTTCCCTGGTGGTCCAGTGGTTAAGACTCCAAGCTTCCACTGCAGGGGGCGCAGGACCCTGTGTATCATGTGGTGTGGCCAAAATCAATCAATCAATCAAAAAATAAAATGCTCACTGTGAAAGGGAGGAAAAAAATAGGGTGAGAAACATGAGCAAAGGTAGATTCAAGGTATTTATAACTGCCTTTTTGTTTCATCTTTTTTAAGGAGAGATATTCCTTTTGTTTTCTTGATAATGAAAATGATCTAGTACAATAGGAGATATTTAGAATTCTGATTGGAGATATTTCAGGAATGAATTCTCTAAGGGGCCTAGAGGGTATGAGAATTAGAGAAAAATTGGAGAAGTTGTACAAAACTTTGACAGGAACAGGAAATACAATTTTCCTCGTAAGAGGCTTGAAGGCAGGAAATACTAGAGGCTGATAGTGTGGTATTGCAGATATGAAGTATTTTAGGCGTCTTGCTTAGATGAATTTTTAAAAATGAATTATGAGGTAAATCTCAGAGGAGAAGCAGAGAATTGAATTATTCCAAGTTTATAAAGAGGAAAGAACTATTCTCATTAGGTAGGAACAAAAATTTCCTAGAAAAATGTAGAAGGACTAAAAGTGACATGTTTTATTTATTTATTTGATTTTTTAATACCCCAACCGTATTCGAAGTATTTAACAATAAGCATTCAGGATTTCTGGAATTCTTAGAAATCAAAGGAATACTTCAGCATATAAAATAATGACTAACCTAAGATTTTGAAGTGAATTTACTTCTTTTTAAATATAGATATAAAGACTTAGACTGAGTTTGTCTAACAGCGATACTTAAAATGAGACATTTAAAATTTCTTCTAAAATTAATTAGAGACGTTTTAATTCAGCAATTTTCTCCCCTATGAAAGGAACAATGTGATTTTGTCTCTTTCTGGGTTAGTTTCATGCCTGAGATTGTTGAACTATTCCTTTAGCCCTACTGCATCTGCCTCCACGACAGGCATGTGCTCCCAGAGATTTTATCTATTTTAATCTAATATTTTGTCTTTTGCATGTACTTTAATTTTGAAAATATATAAATAGGTCTAATACTAAACTTTCCTCTTTCTTGCTTTTCAATACCTCCTACTCTGTTTTTCTAATACAAATCTGCCTAATCTGTGTTCTAAGCTTTGCACATAATGATGTTAATCACATAATGATTTTAATCACAGTGAATTGGAAATAAGTTCAATGAACTAGGAGTAAATGATAAAGTAAATCATGGAGGAATGCAATCTCTTGTAGTCATTGAAATAAAACAGTATTTTTGAAGAGCTCCAAAAACCGGAGATTTTTGTTACAATGCTAGATGAAAAAGCATGACACAAATTACATTGAAGTACTGTTTAATATTTCCTATTTTGCTCCAAAAAACTTAAGCTAGCTTACCAAATCTCATATTATTGAACACAGCAAAAATATATTAAACTTGGGAAATGATTAAAAAGGAAAAATTATTAGGGAAAATAAAGTGAAACATTAGCCAATTTTACTTCCAAAAATCTGTCAAAAGATGTTATATACATTTGCTGTATTTGGACACATAATTTACCCTAAGCATCCTCAAAAACACGTATGCCTAATAAAAACCAAGTTCAGTTACCTAATTTAGAGCATCTGCTAGAGAAAGCAAACCAGCTGCTGCAGGGAAAGCCAGCTGAACTTGACACGTCACCTGCTAGACATTTCTGTGCTGTCTCAGACTCTTTTATCACTTGTCGTGCAAATTTAGTTCTCTTCAGTAGGAAGGGAGATGAAACGGAAGAGAAAAGTGTAACCAGCTTTCTGAAAAACACTATTGTCATAAATATACAACTGAAAAGAGACGAATTATTCTCTGGTTCATCAAGAGACAGTCCCAAAGATCTCGACTCATTTATTTGTATTCAAATGAAAATTACCTCTGCTGCTGCTGCTGGTGATGATGGTGATTAACTACTGTCTCCACAATATTGTTTAAACAGAAAGTACAAGCCACTGATATGTTGACCTACAATCATACTCTCACTAAATGAACTATAGTGACCTTGACATGGGAAGGATGCAGGTACAGCCCACAATTCCATGACCCCAAACCCTTGGGACCAGACATATATATTTTTTTAATTTTGGTAAGTAATACAACATATAAATTACGTGCTATGTTACACTTCATAAACAAACCTATTAATATTTCTGCAAGGAAACAAGTGGATAGTCTCACTTGGTTGGTTGAAAAAAGACTACAAATAACATAATAGCGTCACAGTTTAAAGCATGATTTGCTACCAAATAAATTTAAAAATTCTACAAACAAACTTAGTTTTTGCCATTTTTACTTTTTATTTAGGAACAGTAGGTATGGGGTCTTGACCTGAGCGTTCTGTGTAGGGTTGTTGTGAAAGTTAAGTGTGGGGTTTTAAGTCATTTGATTGACACTTGCTATGTGCTCATATACATTACGTATTTTGTCTGAGTTTCTGGCAGGCCCCAGGTCCCACCCAGCTTGCTATTTTTATTGCAAACAGGGAATGTAGAATATATATACATGTACATGCAGCTGTTTTTCTATCTATTATTCATCTATCAGCTATCTACATACATACATAAAATATAAACATTTGATAGAATCTATTCTTTCTCTCTCTCTCTCTCTCTGTCTTTCTGCGTGTTTTAGATACCTTTAGAAACTCTACTTCAGAAATAACTGTTGATACTCTATTTGCGACACATTAGATTTCCCAACTCCCTATGATAGCATTTATTTCTTACTATTTTAACTTATTCACAAGATTTCCAACTGATCTGCACTAAAAACATAACTATAACTCTAAACAGTCACCATTATCAACCTCAAATAGTGCTCCTCATATTTTTATTAAAACTGATTTGACCTGATTAATTATACACATCAACTGAAGATTTATACACAGTTGAAGATCCACTGATAATGCTGAGTTTTTGTTGTGCTCCCCTGTCTGTGGTGAGAAATCTAATTGCATGTGTTTCTGCCTTGCTTAAGTCATTATTATTCTTGATAAATCCACAACAGTATGTACCAAGGTATATTTGCCAAGGAATAATGAGTCTTCTTTCACTATAATAGAACCCACTCCATTAAGGAAAATGCGCATTAGTAATGTGTTTTTTTGTGCCTTGAGTGAGGACTACATTATGAATCATTATTTCATTTTAGAGCAGATGATGTATGAAAAAATTCCAGGAAAACTTCAAGCCATCATCATTTGGGCTAATCCAAGTGATTCTAAAAAAGCATGTTAACATCACAATTTTACATGTAATGGACCAAGAAGAGAGAAATCTTGTTTCTCATTTGCAAGCCTGCTGTGATCAGCCCCCTACAGTCCCAGGAACTGAGGAAAATTGGCCAGAAATATCCTTTGGAAGGGGGTGAAGTGAAGTTTGCTGTCACGAAGGACATTGCCTCATACAGGGCAATTATTATGAATGGCACTTGCAAAAATGAGCTCTGGTGCCACTAGCATAGATGGAGCTTTAGACCGACTAGATAATTTGTTTAGTGCACTTACTCTTACATAGTTTTAGAAAACAAACATATCTGAAAAATCATATGAATACAGCTGTCTCTAAATGTCATTGAAATCATTTTTAAATGATTTTATAAGTAATGCTAATTTTTTTTTTCTGTTTTCGAAAACATTGCAATGTTGAGTAAATTGCGATTTACTCACCTGAGCTTCACACAACCCTAGGAAGTAAGCACAATGTATATCACTGTATTACTGTGGAGGAAAGAGAGTGTGGACAAATGAAATACCTTGCTTAATATCTCAAGCCAGGATTAAAATTCTAAAGGTCATGATTATAACTACTAAGCAATAGGTATACTTGTTCATCTCGAAAAAAAGAATCAGATTTAAAAGTATGGAGCAGACCTTAAGCTAGAGACACTTTTTGATATTAAGGCAAAAGTCTGGGATTGTGGAATGGAGATCAAATCAGAGTTTTAAAATAAATCAGTAAATCAAGTCATTACCTTTTTTAATCTTAATATTACACATATTACCTGATTTTTTTACTTCTTTTTATGTTTTCTACTCTTCCCAAAACCAATTTGGGCAAAAGAAATAGTGGAATAAGATAGACAGGAATAAGTAAGGGTTATGCTAAATTATAACACTACCTGAGTCAGCTTCCACTTCCAGCCCATATGGATGAACAGAGAACAGGTTTAACTAGTTGATAGTGCTAGAAAGTGAATAAGTAGTTGCCTGAGGGGAGAAAGGGCACAGGAAGGGGAGAAATAAATTTCAAAAGGGTATGAGGAAGCTCTTGGAGGTGATGATGTATTCAGACTCTTGATTGTGCTGATACTTTCACAGATGTAAAAGGGAAGAACTTAAGGCATAACTTTGAGAGTTATCTTCATATAACTGGCATTTGACATATTGAAAGTGGATGGGATAACCAAGAAGCTGTGAGTTTTGGAATTTTCATCTCCCTGGATATTGAAATCACTAAGAGTTATAGAAGCAGAAATTATGAGAATTAGACATCTAATCAAGAATTATAGTCATAGAATGAGAAGCCAGCTTGGGTATCTGAAAACGTCTGCAATATGAAGAGATACAGGATGGTTTACTCTGATGACAGAAGATGCAGACCTGAATGTTTTAAGGAAGAATAGAATAAGGAGGTTCTAGAAGTAGCATTGGGGAGCGAAGCACAGAGATTCAGAAACTAACAATTTAAAATCAATGAAGTGCACAGAAAAGGCACAGGTATATGAGCAGAGAAGTGCAGCGGGTACTGCAGAGTCATTGGATTTTACTGCATTTTTGCAGAAAGTTTTGTAGATTAAGATAGTTGAAGATTGTATTTGAGTAGCTTGGCTGTAACTTGTATTCCTTTAGACTCTATGTACCTGAAATTTACTCTCAGATTATGTCTGTTTTTCTTATTTTGAGGAAATAAAATTTTAACCCTACAGTTATGAAAAATCATTTTTCCAATATAAAAAGTTAACAGAACCCCGGGCAATAGTTAGTGTGTTGATTACTAATAGCCACAGAGAATTTAGATTACATTAGAGTTAACATCTGCATCAATCAAAGTTTGGTTAGCCAGAAGCAATAATATCTACTACTATACTGAAAAGTACTGGTTTCTGGTTCACTACTGTATTGTAAAGAGAGTAAATAAAGAACAAGAGAAGACATCACATTTTAATCCCACTAAGCCAAGTTGACAGTTTTATTGATTAAAGATCAAGAATTACCTATTTAGTAATATTTTCTAAATGACTATGTATTTTAGTCATTTAGTCTACAGAGCACAAATGCAACTGAAACCAAAGTATTAGTTGAACTAGAAAAATGAAAGTGAGCTCCACAGATAGCACATGAAAAAAATGTGAAAATAATTCATTCCAATGACTGATTCCTAATATTTGAAACTTCCACCAATAACTAGCCCAAAATGCACACATAGAAATATATGTGTTACTTTTATACATAATTAGCAACACCATAACATTATATAGACAAAGGATGAATATTTGTCTTATTACATAAGTGTCACACTATTGAATGAATGCTAGTATGATAACAGTTTCCACCTTAGGGCTCTTGTAGCTGGGATGTTATTCGCCAGTCTCTGGGCATGATGGGTTTCTTCTTGTCTTTCACCCTAGTTGTATGTCTATTACCTTAGTACAAATACTACTTATGTGAGTTACAGAGATTATTCAAACCATATAATAAATTCCATCATCAAATACCAGGATTCAAATTGATTCTTAAATTATAAGCATTGAAGGGATTTTCTTTGTCTTCTGTATAATTTTCCTTTCTGTCACAAAGTGCAGCAATACCAATATTTAGAGGCCTCCCCTGGATCTAATGGTTAGCTGTAGATGGTCTACTTCGTGGATCATTTTGGCAGTATCTTAATTCCATTCAGATTTTCCTCTCCAACCTAGCACCATTTTGAACTTCCTCTGACATTCCTTTAATTGTTTTTTGTCAAAGAATTTGCTGACAAGTTCTGAAATAAATTTTTATTATCCTGAGAAAAAGTTGATTACAAACGTAAGCCACTGCCATAAATAAACCAAACATTTTACCAGCTCAAGTTTCAATAAAATGTCTATTTTCTTATTCTCCTTTTAATTTGTTTCATGATTGCTAATGCTTAATCTAAACAAATCAATTTAGAGAATGTTCCAATAATGTTACCCGCTGATCTTAACTCTAAAATAAGCCAGAAATACAATGTTTCTGGTATGGAAGTATGAGATAGGAAAATACATTAAAATATTCCTTTGACTTAATGAGGATTTTTATGTGGAACTACATGTTGTTGATTGTTGTTTATTAAGTGTTAATGCAGAAATAACTTATATTTCTTTAAATTCAGGTGAATGCGGTAGAAAAAGGTGATATTTTATTTGCTTCGCTTCTGAGAATGCTTTACATGTGAATTTAGTGTATTTAGATAATTTCTAAGTTAAAGAGCCAATGAACGTGCTACTTCCAAGTAAAACTACAAAGATCACTTTGGATGGGTAATTTTAAGTATTCACTTTGCTTCAAAAATTGCGAGTAATAACTTAAAAATCAGACTCTCAAAACATAGGATGTCACAGGCAGGCGGCATTCCACATTCAGTGTTGTGTAGAAAAAGAAATGCTAGCCTGACAGAAAGGAAATGCTATGAGGTCACTATAAGAAAGAAAGAAAAATAAGGATGCATTGTTTAAAAGAATGAAAAAGTTACAAAAGTTCAATGTTTCATATATTTAGAAATCATATTCCAAAACCTATTTTTATTTTGGTATTTTTATTGCAGTCTTCCATTGCAAATAGGTAGATCATTAGAAGAATATAAAGCTAGGTCAGAATGAAAGATGGATTATGTTTATAGATTCAATTTTGAGCTGAGCTACATAGTATTGAAGATGAAAGAATAATGATTACTAATTTCAGCATATCACTTTAGAGTTAAGAGACCTTCTTAAGCGGTCTTATTTGACATTCAAAATGACCTTGTCTGATGGTCATTGATTTCATCCTCCTTTTACTAATGAAAAATTTGGAAGAAATATTGAGTAAATCATCTGAAATCATGCAGCCAATGATTACTAGAGTTTGGACTTGATACCAGGTCTCCTGAATTTGGACCCAAGGACTGTCATATATGCAGTGGAGAGAACGACCACTAGAGATATGAAAGTCTAAATAAATACCACTGCAGTTTTCAATGTTATGTATTCAAATTATGAGTGAAGTCTAGATTTTGTTGTTGTTCTTGCTTGGTGTTTTTTGTTTGTTTGTTTCTTGTCTATTCCAGTGGCAGGATCTCTTGCAATATATATAGTTTGGCCGCCATGATTCTTGTAGCATTCAGAAGGCAGCCTTACTGTTACTAATAATTTCACTGTAATTATACAAATTACAATTTCTCTGTGTTTACACTCTGATTTGAAAACAATTAGGAGGCAGTTAAATGATGTTTCGGTACCTGTAAAATTTAAGGGCCACTCTTTCGGGTTCTGCACCCAATTTTACCATGGGGAGGGGAGCTTCCCCCATACCACCAAGCAATTCTCCAGACACTAGCTGGGCATTCTACAATTCAATTCAGTTCAACTCAATTCATACACCATTTACCTGATCTACCCAGAGACAGCATCAGATTCCATAAGTTAAGAGGTCAGCCCTACCAGACTGCCCCACCCCACATACCTGAGACACCAGGCACAAGCCCAGGTGTCACCTGTGCTTCTGACTGACTGACTGTAGATCAGAGTTTCCCACAACCTCCTCCTTGGGTTCTATTATTTGCTAGAGTGGTTCACAGAACTCAGGAAACACATTTATTCACCAGATTACCAGTTTTTTAATAAAAAGATATAACTCAGGAACTGCCAGATATGTAGGGCAAGGCATGGGGAAAGGGTGGGAGCTTCCCTTCGCTCTGAGAGCACCATTCTCCCCAAACCTTCACACGTTCACCAGCCCAGAAGCTCTCCCACACCCAGTCCTTCTGGATGTTCGTGGAGGCTTCATGACTTAGGCAAGATTGAATAACTCATTGGCCATTGGTGACTTCAATTTCTAGCCCCTCTCCCTTCTCTAGATGTCCTGGGGTGGGACTGAATGCTCCAACCCTCTAACCACAATGTTGGTTCTCCTGACAACCAGCCCCCATCCTTAGGTGCTTCCAAATGTCACCCAGTTGTGTTAACATAAACCCAGTTGTGGCACAAAAGAGCTTGTTATGAATAACAAGACGCTTTATGGCTCTGAAGAGTTTTTTAGGAATTGAGGACAAAAGACTAAATATTATCACAAAAATGCTACCATTGTTCTTATTTATCAAGAAATTCCTCTTACGATGAGCAAATGAGCGCGAGCGAGGGCATGAAATTTAAATTCCACTCAGGGGAGGAAGTGCTGTGCTTCGAGCCTGACCCCACCAAGGCGCGAGTGCTGTACGATGCCAAGATTGTCGATGTTATTGTTGGGAAAGACGAAAAAGGCAGAAAGATCCCAGAATATCTGATCCATTTTAATGGTTGGAACAGAAGCTGGGATAGATGGGCAGCTGAAGATCATGTCCTTCGTGACACCGATGAAAATCGGAGATTACAGCGTAAATTGGCAAGGAAAGCTGTAGCTCGCCTGAGAAGCACAGGAAGAAAGAAGAAGCGCTGCAGGTTGCCTGGTGTGGATTCTGTCTTAAAAAGCCTCCCTGCTGAAGAAAAAGATGAAAATGTTGAAAACTCAATAAGCAGTTCTTCTGATGACAGTAGTGAAGAAAAGGATGAAGAAATAAGTGAAGAAAGTGATATTGAAGAAAAGACTGAAGTGAAGGAGGAACCAGAGCTGCATGCAAAAAAGGAAATGGGGGGCCTCCCTGGTGGCGCAGTGGTTGAGAGTCCGCCTGCCGATACAGGGGATACGGGTTCGTGCCCCGGTCTGGGAGGATCCCATATGCCGCGGAGCGGCTAGGCCCGTGAGCCATGGCCGCTGGGCCTGCGCATCCGGAGCCTGTGCTCCGCAACGGGAGAGGCCACAACAGTGAGAGGCCCACATACCGCAAAAAGAAAAAAAAAAAAAAAAAAAAAAGAAAAAAAAAAAAAGGAAATGGAAGAAAGAACAATAACTATAGAAATCCCTGAAGTTCTGAAGAAGAAGCTTGAGGACGATTGTTACTATATCAACAGGAGGAAACGGTTAGTGAAACTTCCGTGCCAGACCAACATCATAACTATTTTGGAATCATACGTGAAGCATTTTGCTATCAATGCAGCCTTTTCAGCCAATGAGAGGCCTCGTCACCATCACGCTATGCCACATGCCAACATGAATGTGCATTATATCCCAGCAGAAAAGAACGTTGACCTTTGTAAGGAGATGGTGGATGGATTAAGAATAACCTTTGATTACACTCTCCCATTGGTTTTGCTCTATCCATATGAACAAGTTCAGTATAAAAAGGTGACTTCGTCCAAATTTTTTCTTCCGATTAAGGAAAGTACCACAAACACTAATAGGAACCCAGAGGAGCTCTCTCCAAGCCCACCTTTGTTGAATCCATCCACACCACAGTCCACAGAGAGTCAGCCCACCACAGGCGAGCCAGCCACCCCCAAAAGGCGCAAAGCCGAGCCGGAAGCCTTGCAGTCTCTGCGGCGGTCCACACGCCACTCGGCCAATTGCGACCGGCTGTCGGAGAGCAGCGCCTCGCCCCAGCCCAAGCGCCGGCAGCAGGACGCGTCTGCCAGCATGCCCAAGCTGTTCCTGCACCTGGAAAAGAAGACACCCGTTCATAGCAGATCATCCTCACCCGTTCCTCTGACCCCTAGCAAGGAAGGGAGTGCGGGGTTTGCTGGCTTTGAAGGCAGAAGAACTAATGAAATAAATGAGGTCCTCTCCTGGAAACCTGTACCCGACAGTTACCCCCCAGGTGACCAGCCACCTCCACCCTCTTACATTTATGGGGCGCAACACTTGCTGCGATTGTTCGTGAAACTTCCAGAAATCCTTGGAAAGATGTCCTTTTCTGAGAAGAATCTGAAGGCTTTACTGAAGCACTTTGATCTCTTTCTGAGGTTTTTAGCAGAATACCATGATGACTTTTTCCCAGAGTCTGCCTATGTTGCTGCCTGTGAGGCGCACTACAGCACGAAGAACCCCAGGGCGATTTATTAAGGTTTTGATGGTTCTGGAAGAACAGCTTCTCTATCTAGCTTTGCACTCTCGGTTCCCGATAAAGAACTAGGGAGTTGGTGGGTCTTCCTTAGAGCAAATGCGACACCCGCCTTGGGGGGGTGTGGCAGAGGCGGGCCCATTTGTTTGAGTTGCTTACCTACCGTAGTTATTTCTGTTAAGGATTACTTCCTAGGTACCTGAACGGCCTCCAACATGTGACCCTTGCCACGGTACATGTCATCTGTGACGGCGGGAAAAGAGCAGCTGTGTTCACAGTGAAATGTTCACGAAAGTGTGCGTAGGTTGGGCTGTTTCAGTAGACGGAGTTACTTTTTAGCAATAACCACATTTTTAAACTATTTGTTAGCATTAAACAAAATTGTTTTGCAAACCGTTTTCATTCTTGTGATGAGGCTGAGCAACAAAACATTAGTTTTACTTGGAAACCGAAAAGTAGTCCCAGAATATTTTAGAGGGGGTTGATATTGATGGCAAAAAGAAAATTTGCAGCTATACATTTGCTTGTTACAGTTCCTTTTCTATAAAACCTTATTTTTGGTGATCTAAATAAAGCATTGCCTGAAAAAAAAAAAAAGAAATTCCTCTTGTCCCATTATCTCTACGTGGCATGACAAACATTTGTTTACCAAGCATTGGTTCTTCCCATCTCCCTATAAATTGTCTTCCTCCCCTTTGGAATCCCAGACCCCTACCTCTTCTCCTTAGCTCAGCATGGCACACAAGCCTTAACTGCCTGTCTTGAATCCTCTCAATTCTATGTGAGGCTCCATATACACAAAATTTCATTTTTTTCTCCTGTTAATGTCTTATGTCAACTTAATTAGTAGACCAGGCAAAAGAACCTACAAGAATAGAGGAAAAATGTTTCCTCTTCAACAGTACTAATATCAATTTTTTAGTTATGGACATTGTACTATAGTTTTATAAGTGGTTATCACTAGCCGAAGTTTGGTAAATGTTACAATGTAATCGATGTAGTACTTTTGGAACTTGCCATAATTACATAATTATTTCAAAATACAAAATTGAAAAAAAATTCTCAAATGTAAAACAATGTTTCTTCTTATGAGGTAGCCTTTTTACATAGTACAAAAGCCTGCTAAAATGATGTAATCTGAAATATAACAAATACATCAGCTTAGATAATTATAAAATCCAAACATTATGTAGAAAATAAGATATATATTTTAAAATTTCTTAAGTATTCTTTTATCCATGGATGAATAAAATATTTATTCAAAAGTTAAGTCTGAAATAGAATCATTTATTCAGTCTTTCTTCAATGAACATTAGTTGAAAGCTCACTAAGTGCTTAGAGTTTATTGGATAACCATTGCTTGGATTGCTTTTTGGAATGATGAAATAGCTATATACGAAAACTATGGCAGGGGAATTAGCAAAATGGGGTACTGGGAGGAGTAACCCTAAAATTTCACTATAAGTAACTATCATAGAGGCCAAATGAAACCTGAACTACTATATGTCAACAAGATCATAAAGAAGGTTCAGACTCTGCTCACTCATAAGTTATAGCCTGTAACTTTATGGCCTCATTGTAAATGATATTGCATTTTTATGCTTGAATTTTTCATATTAACTTAATACAAAGTAGCAACATAATAAATATTTTATAACAAATTGTCTCCTTATTCCTTTAATAAGAAGAATCAAATGGCCCCAGCTACTAGTAAAATCTTAATGGAAACTTTATAACTATTTGGGAATGTTATTCTTTTCCCTTTGTTTTCTGTATCAACTATTTACATTTCTAGATTCTTTGATTTTGTAGATCTTTCTCCCATCACTTTTGAGATGAAGCTCCTCTATCTCAGAAGAACTTTTCTTGAAATAGATTATCTATTTTAAAAATACAATCATAATAACTAATAAATTATAGAAAGTTGTTTTTGTCATTTATTCATACTAGTTTAACAGAAGTGGGCTTCTCCTACATAACAGGATTTGATTCTCAAGAGTAGTATTTTCCAGTAACTATGAATAATATTAAACATGCAAAATAAGTACTATTGAAAACATATGCGATATTTAGGGGAAATGAAACATTTTTGCAAGTGTAATTATAGAGAGTGCTTTGTTCCTTTTATATTTTAGTTTTCCTCCACTTGTTTTGCCTTGAGATGGAAAAAAATGCTTTCGATCATATTCCCTTTGTAGTGTTTTGGAAGACTTTGGAGAGAGAGGAGTGTTGCACTTGTGAAATCATTTTTAGGGAAACTAGTATGTGAATCGTAAGAGCACTGTACCCGTTCCCATTTTATTTTTCTGGCTAGTGTTCCTGAATTCAGCACTATGCAATTATAGTAACTGCCAAAATGAACACTAACTCAATAGAAATAAGAAAACGGGCCCACTGTTCTTGCTTTTGAAAAGTAATTACTTACTGGCATCAAGAAAATAAGAATCGTCATGTAAAAAATACTAAATAGGAATACTGGAAAATTTTATGGCAGCACATGAAGCTATTTTGACTATCTTGTGTAAAACAGGTCAACAGGAACCATTCAACATAACGTGTCTGAAATATCTAAATATCTCTGAATTGCTTTTTTCCGTTGTATTTCAGCTTTCTTAGAAAGTCAATTTTGGTCTGATATGAAGAGACAGAGGAAACATTTTGTAAAGTGTTTTTTAGTTTAGAAACCCTGCCTTACATTCATCATCTCCATAACTAAACCTAGGATTATGTTTACTGCCCCTCGAAAATTAGTCTTCTCCAGCTTGTGTAGTTTTGCAGTTTCCAGCGCATAACTAGGTCCTTCTAGCAGTGATTTAAAAAACAAACAAACAAAAAACACTCTAGGGTTCCCAGGGACAGTTTAAATATTCATGGGAGAGGACCAGCTCTTATTCTAGCAATTTATGGGTGAGGTCCAGCCCACAATTTTATGATGTGCCCCCTCAAAGGATCAGACAATCTCCCTGCTGTGTTTCTTCCTCTTCCTCAAGAGAGACAGCCCTCAAGAGAACGCTCCACTCATGAAGCAACACTAGTCTGATAGATCAGATTTATCATTGTTTACAATTAATTTTAAGTGTTTACAAGAATAGTTTACTTCAAAAATTAAAGAAAAATATTAATGTAGATATTTCCATACTTTCATAAAGCATTCTGAACAACATAGTAGAAATCACGTCTTGTTGGGAATTAGACTGAGGTTCTCATTGGTCTTTTTTTTTTTTTTTTTTTTTTTTTGCGGTACTCGGGCCTCTCACCGTTGTGGCCTCTCCCGTTGCGGAGCACAGGCTCCGGACGCGCAGGCTCAGCGGCCATGGCTCACGGGCCCAGCCGCTCCGCGGCACATGTGGGATCTTCCCGGACCGGGACACGAACCGGTGTCCCCTGCATCGGCAGGCGGACTCTCAACCACTGCGCCACCAGGGAAGCCCCTCAATTATGCTTTTTACCTTGTCGGTTCTTCCCCCAGGTATGTTTGTGACTCATACTCTCATCCTCTACATCTTTACTCAAAGATTGCCTTCTCAGTACCATTAAAACAGGTCACTCTTTTTAAAATCACGCATCATCCCCTTTTCCAATTCTCCTGATGGCCTTTATGACACTCATTTACTTTCATGTATTTATGTTATAAAAATTCTTAAAATGTGGTCTGCAGCATTCAATGAGTCCTCAAGGCCTTTATAGGTTATCCGGAACACACAGACTATTTTCATAATAATGTGATGGCATTACTTGTTTTTTTCTCCACTGTGTTGCCATGTGCATTGATGACACAAGAGCAATGGTGGGTAAAGCTGCTGGCCTTTTGGCACAAATCCAGGGATGGCACCGAACTGCAGTGGTCGACTAGTATACTACATTCATGAATGGTCACTTTATTCTTCATCGTCATGTACCTACACATTTTTAAAGGCAATCCTATTTAAGAAATCTCTTGAAAAATCGATAGCAATTACTCATTTTCATATATCTGGATCTTCAAGTGGACCTAATTTTAATCTTCTGTAGATGAAATGGGACGTGTGTATAAGTACTTCTATTACACAAAGGTCATCTCGAGGAAACACACTTGTGCAATTATTTGAGATGCAAGCCAAGCCAGCTGATTTTTTAAAAAACATTTATTTTTACTTGAAAGAACAAGTGACAGACAAACTATGGTTGTTCAGACTTGGGTATTTCCAGATATTTCTTGAAAATGAACCAAGTGAGCCTGTCCCTTGAAGGAAAACCCCTGACAGAATTCCTTGCCTCTTGTGTGGGTCTCAGCCTACTGATGGTGATGTTCTCTGCTACCAATGCCTGAGGGACTCACCTGGTCTGGTGCCAACAGACATCCCCTCTCACCACCACCAGGGCCCTTGTTGTGACTGGGCAGACTTCCCAGTTCTTATTAGGATTACAGGACGTACCTCAGCAAAACCATCAGGAAGCTTCGAATAAGACAATTTATTACTCAAAGTCCTGGAAGGTACCTGGTACACCTGAGGCTCACACAGCAAGTGTCGTGGGTAGAGAGAAAGAGAGGGAGTGTGGACTTGGACTCTGTCTTTTATAGGTGGGGTGCCTAGGATTTTGTGAGCTAACTCTTTACTGGTGCATAAACATAAGGAGTTGGAATTAGGGTGAGGGTAGGGAAAAGCTGTCGGTTATCTAGGTCACTCGGGGCTTGCTTTCTTTTTTCTTTTTTTAATTGTTATTGGAGTATAGTTGACTTGCAATGTTGTGTTAGTTTCATGAGTACAGCATAGTGAACCAGTTGTATATATACTTATATCCACTCTTTTTTAGATTCTTTTCCCATATAGGTCATTACAGAGTATTTCCCCCATGATAACCATAAGTTTGTCTTCATCTGTTACTCTATTTCTATTTTGTAAATAAGTCCATTTGTACCTTTTTTTTTTTTTAGATTCCACATATAAGTGATATCATATGGTATTTGTCTTTGTCTGACTTACTTCACTCAGTATGACAATCTCTAGGTCCAGGGCTTTCTAAAAGGGGACCTTCTTGGGTAGAACAGTCTGGTTCCTTATCTAGTTATTTTGACAGTAGCTGTGTCACACAGCTGGCAATATGTTTATTCAAGATAAATAAATGCCTTTAAAATGGATGCCTTGGTAATCAAAAGCTTAATGTTAGGCATTTACATTACAATTAAAAAGGTTAATGCTAGGCACTACATTGCCAATATACAATTAAATTTTTAAGCAAAATTTAGCATTTTAGAAAACTTGTATCAGTGTCCCAGTATTAATGGCTTTTCTGATGAAATTGGTAGTGACTTTTTATATTGTATAATGAAATATGTCAACATAAGACATAATCACCATTTTCTTAATGGCTAATATATGAAGTTACAAAATCATGCATATGTGAGAGACCCATTCAAAGTGAAAGAATCACCAGTGGATTTTAATGTAAGAGAAAATGAAGAATTCATTGCCATAGTTACAGATTCCACTTTGCAAACAAACTCTAAGAAATTAATAGTTATTTAGTGTTGATGTCATATCAGAGAAATATATCCAGCATCATCTTTAAAGGCTGGTAAAATACCCTTCTCTTCCAACTACATAACTGTATGAGGTGAGCTTGTCTTCATTTTCTTCAAGGAAAACAACATATCTCAATAGACTGAATGAAGAATGCAATACATAAATCCAGTTATTATCTAATTAGTAAGATATGCAAAAAAATAGATTTGCAAAAATATAAAACAATGCCACTCTTCTATTTTTATATTTTGGATTTGAAAAGTATAGGTTTTTTATAAAAGTAGGTTAACCTGTAATAGGTTAATTATTGTCACTTTTAAACAAATATATTTATTCTAAAAGTTTATTTTAATATCTAATATGGTAAATATCAACAGATATCAACATAGACAGAAGCTTTTTGTGATCTGCAACCATTTTTAAGAGAGCACAGAAATCCTGACTCCAAAATATTTGAGAAAAACTCTTCTAATATTTTATTATTCATTTGTATATTATGCTTATTGTGTCTTGGCCTATACCAATTACTTGTTACTATAGAATAAACCACTCAAAATCTCAGTGGCTTAAACCAACAATGCTCAAGCCACTGAATCAGTGGGGTATTTCTGCTGGGTGATCTGAGCTGGACTCAGGCACACAGAGCTCTGCTTTGATAGTGAGCTTGGCATTAGAAAAATAAACTCAAAAAAGGAAAATTTTTGACAGTTTTGGCTTCCAGTGTATCCCCATTGCCTAGAAGTGCCCTTGTCATCCTGCATGATCAATAAACAGTTGCAAGGTAACAAAGAAATTGCAAGAGGTGCTAATCTGACAGAAATTAAGTATCATATCATTGTTTGTTCTCTTGGACATTGAAACATACTAGTATTTGCCAGGTGAAGATTGCTAACATAATTTAAGCTCCTTGAGAATGAGAACTAAACTCAGCACCTTATAAGCCCTCAATAAATATTTGGTATATTAAGAAACATCTCCTTAATGAATGGAAAAACAATTAAAATATTAAAAGAAATAGAAAAATTATTATATTTGAAAAATTAATAATTTATTTATCTGCTTACCTAATGTTAGTTAATACTTCTAAGAGAGGTAATTATGTAGACATATATTTTACATAGAAAAAACTAATCATGAGTTATATAAAACAAAACCATAGATAGGAACATGAAAAAGGAAGACTCAAGTTAATGCTGGCATTAACTTCCTTTTTTCCATATTTGCTCTTTTACTCTCTGTCATTTGTTATACACCAAGGAGATAACAGTGTTTCTAAAGATTCTCCCCAAAAATTAAATCACCAATTTTTAATAGCGCTATCATTTATAATTTTGGAAAACACAAACAATAAAAAATCAGAGCAAAATCAGTAAGTCAAATGATGCTATTAAAATAATAACTATGCAATTATGTTATTGTAATTTTTTAAAAACCAAAGTACAAAATGCCAAATTGAAATTATATAGAATATATGTAAATAAATTTCTTTTCAGAGATAGTACTGTCACTTCTGAATGTGCATTGACTTTTGTAGCTATTCTTTCTTCAGTTACTGAATGAAAATAATATTTGCAAGAGCGATTTTTATCTTCACCTCAAAAAAAGGTATGCTTAATACATCCACGTGTGGTAGGAAAAGTATATGTGCCCTTTATTAGAAAAGCTTCATAAATAATTAATGTTCTCTAAATCATCATGCATGCCTGAGGACTAGTAGAAATACAGTTACACACTAGTTTTTAAAGATCAGAGTTCTAAAACATTCTTCTTGCCCAAAGTTTCACAATGGGCAATGATAAAATATGCTTGGCCTACTGGCCCCTCTGTTGGACCTTGCTAATTGTCTAGGGCAGACAAAATTTTCAGAGGGCCACAAATGGTGTGGACTTTTAAAAAGTATTCTCCGCTGAAATATGATGGTTACAAAATGCACTCAGTTCTTTAGTTTGACTAAAATATCTTTCAGATAGAAGAGCAATGAAATCGACCTTTCTAGGTCTTTTGGCTAAGTTCTGAGTAAAAAGCCACATAAAATTCAGGTCTTAAATGACAGTTAAAAGCTTGAAAATGTGTAGGCAAACTAAAACCATTAAAATTTCATTTGTAAGCTAAGCTATTCAATCTAATAGGTACTCTTCACATTTATCCAATCAATATGGATAAAATGCAAAATTAAAAATCAGATATAGTCTATAGATCATAGAAAGCTATCTCACTCATAATTGTGTTCTTTTGATACTGGCTACTGCCTAATACAAGCAATTTTGTGTAATATTATAGGAAAAGAATCAGAAGATTATTCAACCCCCTAGTGAGAAACAGCAGGAATCTTATCTGTGCTATTCTTGATTGCTCCATAGTCTTTTGAAATTTTGATCTTGAAGAAAAAGAATACTAGAATATTTTGCAATCTCACGTTAGTTTTTCAGTGAACCAACTTACAGCTAATAAGCATAGACTCTTTTTACATATTATTTTTCAGGCTACATTACATCTTACTGCAATTAACAGAACCCACAGAAAATAAAATAGCATGTGATTACTTATAGGACGTGTCTGAACCCAGGAAATTAAAAAAGAAATAAAAAAAACTCACTCTGCTAAAAAACTTCGAAGTAAGAAAAATATATAGACTATAGTAATTGGAGGAAAAATGCCTTTGCCAGTATGTCAGTTTGGGAAAAATTTAGGCAATAATTCATTTGTAATTTTTGGAAGTAAGTAGATAAGAAAAAAGACTTTTAAAATATGATTTATATGTTTTTTAATAAACATGTACTATTTAAATATTATTTCTTTGTAGGGAGGGTTATACATACACACTTGCATGTGCATGTGTGTGTAGACACACACACACACACACACACACACACACCACCACCACCACCATGTATTCTTCTCCAGAACATAGAAGTTTATAAAGGTACACATTAAAGTCAGTAACTTCTAATCATTTTGCTGGGAAAATAAATTAAAAAATTAAATGTGTGATTTTAATCTCCCACATATTTTATGATGTTTCTTTACACTACAGCAATAAAAAAGAAGTTCATGTAATGTCAATGCTAATAAATATCACAGACCCCAAAATGCCTCGTGATTTTTTTTCAGTTTTGCTTCTGGTCATGGTCTTCTCACCATCTTACTTAGAACAATTGTATTCTTTATAGTCCAGCTCAAATTGTACCTCCTTGAAGCCTAGAGAGCAGCAGTCTCTTCCATCAAGGAAGTGATATGACACTTTATATATTTGTCTTGTTTTTGAATTCATTTATTCATTCACTCAACAATGCCTACTTCATTCAGGTTACTGTTATAGATACTGAGGAAACATCTTGGATCCTGTACTCAAGGATTTTTTTTTTTTTGTAATTTAGGTAAATCATAAATGAGTAACTATTTGTGTCAGCCTGTAAGTGGTATAAGAGGAAAACAAGCATTGGGTAAGTGGGTAAGGATGCTATTTTCTATTGGGTAGCCTAGGAAGGCCTTTCTCATTCTGTTGTCTTCCCTCATCTGTTTATAGACTTGTCACTTACTTGTCACGTAGTGTTTATGGCTTTTATTTCTTTATACAACCTCCAGAGTTCCAGCTGTTACGGGGATTGCCTGTACCCATTCACACCCATCTATGATGTTTCCTTCCACAGAGAAGAAACATAGCACTGCTGGGTTCTCTTCATTCCTCTCACATCCTCTCATAATGGCATGTATTCAGTTGCATAATGATCGTGCTTAAGCCTAGCTCTGTTTTTTCCTCTCCTCTTTTTCTAGGGAGCCACCTTTGACAAAGTGTGTGTAGGTAGGATGGTTCTAAACTGTGATTGTCTGAGTGACTCTGTCTATATCCAGGGTCTGTTATTAGGAAGACTCTTAGTCCACATGTATAAGCCACAGTCTTAAATGTTGACGTCATCACTTACAAATACTGTATTTTGCTCCCATATGCTTAACCTACTTCTTTTATTTCTTAACTCATTTGAAATCCAATGAGGAAGAGGGAGGTTATTCAAAGCACCATATTTAGGAATTATGTAGAAAGGGCAGGTCTAGAAAAAAAATGGTCTAGAAAAGAAGAAACAGAGATGAATGAGGAAATCCAGGAGTGCCTCTTAGGAAGGAATCTAAACGATAGTAGCTCATTTGACAAAGGGAGAATTAACCATTGAATTAAATGTCTCTCGACTATTGAATACAGTGAAGAGATTAAAAGTATGTACCTGTGGGGCTTCCCTGGTGGCGCAGTGGTTGAGAGTCCACCTGCCGATGCAGGGGACACGGGTTCATGCCCCGGTCTGGGAAGATCCCACATGCCGCGGAGCGGCTGGGCCCGTGAGCCATGGCCGCTGAGCCTGCGCGTCCGGAGCCTGTGCTCCGCAACGGGAGAGGCCACAACAGTGAGAGGCCCGCGTACCGCAAAAAAAAAAAAAAAAAAAAAAAAAAAAAAGTATGTACCAGTGGAGTGGCCAACACAGAGTTCATTAGTGACGGTGGAAAGGATGGTTCCAGCGGATGGAGAAACACGAAGCCGTGTTGGTATGAGATGAAGAGTGAAAGTGTGTGGAGCCAGTGCCAACAACACTTGAGGATGAGGGTCTGGCAACGCGCAGATGCTGCAGGCTTCTGGGAAATGAAAATGTAATGGCGGAGGGGCGGGCGCGCAGCCCGTAGCTGCGCTTAAAGGTACAGCTCCTTCAGCAACCAGCCTGGCCGTGGTCCTCACGGCAGAGAGTGCAGTGAAAGACGGATCTCGGCCTTCTCCCAGGGCCCTCCAGTTGCTCTGGCCCCGGGGCGGGCGGGTGAGCTGGGGGCCGGAGACAGGCTGAGGGCCGTGTCCCGCGGAGCTCCAGAGCCCTCGGCACGGCCTCCCACCCGCCTGGCCCAGGCCTCGAAGCAGTCGTAAACCTACCCCGGTCCCTGCCTCGGCGACCTAATGGCAGCAGCGGTCCCCATGGGTCGTGGTGCACAGAGGTCTCAGCACCTGGAGTACACGGACACTGTCATCCAGGTAAGAGCTTCAACCGGCTTCAGTCTCTCTGCTCAAGTTTCAAAACTTGGTCCAGCTTTGATCAGTTGTCCACCCCAGGAGGTGGCCAGAGGTCAGGGTTCAGTTGCAAGGACTTTGCACATCATTACTTCAGGTCCGCCTCTGTGGTTGGGCTGTTCTCGTCAAAGGGCAGTTGTTGGCAGCTGGGAATTCACCTGACTGGTATTTGCTACAAATGATTCTCTCCAGTTTAAAGGAAAAGCCTGAGGGCCGGCGGGGTCCTGGGAGCCTGGCTCCCTCAGTGATGAAGGCTGGGCAGGGTCTGGGGACCTTGAGAGTCATTGTGTTCTGATGAGATTACCTTTTAGAGAGAATTACTTTGATGATATATGAGAAAGGGGTGCACACGTATGGAGTGAAGTTTCTGAGAATAGAAGGGTCTGCGATGAGAGAAAATATGGAGGCACTGGCATTTGCTGGAAGAGATGCTTTCTCCTAAATAGGAGCGAGAGGCTGGTTTCAGTCACATCAGAAATATGAAGCTCCTATCTTATAGTATAATCACAACAAAATATAAACTGAGACTATGAGTTGGAAGGAAGTAGGGGTGGAATTAGAAAGCCAGGCACATTAGAAAATGTGTGTAAGACCCCTTGCTGAAAATAGGAAAAACAAGCTTAAAAGAGCTAACTGGAAAAACAAAGTAGAATTACTGGGTGTGGTTGAGGGCCTATTGGAGTTACTTGTGATTTTACTGTAATTTTCTTCTCAGCTCTGTGATTTTTGCCGAGGATTCTCCTTAACTCGGTGGCCTGTCTTCCTGGACTCATATCCTCCATGTTTTATCCTCCCCTTCTCCCTAATTTTACATCCTACCCTATTGCCTCTTTAATTTCTCCTTTATCCAACCCTTTCTTAGAGAAACAGCTTTACGGCCAATGACATTGTTAAATTAGCTGCTATATGGGGAAATATTTGGCAGTGTTCCTGACAAACAGTGGTTTAATTCTAGTCAAATATTATGGGTTTTTTTTCTTTTTCCTAGAGACATAGTTACCTTTGAGAGCATACTATTCACCTAATAAAGGATGAATTCTTAGATAAGTGTTATGTTCCTTCTTAGACATTACAGAGAGACAGCTGCTAATCAATTATATAGAAATTTATTTAGACTGGCATCTGCCATATTCCCAATAAAAGCAAAGCACTTACCTAAATCTATGCGATGTTTTAGTAAATGCTTTCTTTAACATTCTAGAGTACTAAATCAGAAGACTTTTACTAAATTATTAACAGCTTGTTGAATACAAAGTAAGACTCCATAGAGCCCTCTTGGCTAATGTTAAGATTGAGAGATGAAACATCTAACACTAGATGAAAAGGAAAAGCAAAAATGTTTACATTGTGATTTTATTTCTTCAGAAAACTTTGCTAAATGAAAAGTATCTGTATGTTAATGCTATCCCCAGGATACATATTCAACATTCATTAAACAAATATATTTGAGGACTTCATGTGTGAAAAGTTGTGGCAGAAGCTGCTAAATTGTTCTGGGTCCTTGAAGATCCTCTTAGAAGAGATCTACCCAGTGGACAGGACCACCTGTTTGGGACTTCATGTGACTAATAAACACACTTCAAGTGGTAAATCCACCGAAAACTGGGGGTTTATCTTTGGAGCTGTAAGCATCTCCTTCACCAATAGTTCCATACCTTGTCTTTCCCACTTTCTCAGGCTGAACTATACACTTAGAATGACAGCAACTGGGTCCCTGTAACAAAGTCACCTAGGACAGTGGCACCATGGACTAACAAGAATTGCCCTCCTGCATCTAGATTCCTATTTGAAGGAAAATCAAATATCTATCATCTTTGAGCCACTGTTATGGGAGCCCTTTGTTCCAAAGGTTCACCCTATACCCTAAATTAGTGGTGCTCACGACTTAGATTGCATCAGCATCACCTGTAGGGCCCGTTAAAACCTAGATTTCTGTTAAACATAGATGTAAACCCCCAAGTTGAAACAATAGATGCAAAGATAGCGTTATTTTTTCATAATTATTGAAATAGATTTATGCATAAGAAATGAGCCATGAAAGAATTATAAAGCTAAACCTTAACCTACTGTCGTGATGCTAAACATGCTACTTGTCAACTACTCTTTGATGAAATAGGGCTTGTGCACTGTTATTGAAACACACTCTACCCTGCAAAATAGCACATCTGGCCTTTCCCTCAACTGTTCTACCTTTTCAGTCTAGATAAATGTCACCAGGGGGAATTCCCTGGTGGTCCAGTAGTTATGACTCTGTGCTCCTACTGCTGAGGGCCCGGGTTCAATCCCTATTGGGGGAACTAAAATCCCACAGGCTGTGTGGTGTAACCAAATAAATAAATAAATAAATTTTAAAATGAAAAAAAAAGTATTCACCAGGTATGACAATGACATTAAAATCATGGCTTAATATTTGAATGTAGTTATCTTCATTCCACTCCTTGGTCACCTTTGTTTGCTTTAAAGCAGTGTGGATTTTAAGGAAGTCTGAAAGCCAAGTGTAAACATATTTTCATGTCAGCGAAGACAAAGCCAAGTTCATGACCTACTGATAATTGGTGTAGACTAGCATACGGAATAGAAAAAGTATTGAACTAGAACAAAATGAATCAGGGCATTATTCTTGACCCTGGAATTAAGGGGCAAGTCAATTCATAATGTTTGGTTTTCTCCCCTGCATTTACAAAACAGCAGCAATGCTCCTTGTCACTAACTCATTAAGTTTGTTTGTCTGTTTTTAAAGATTTATTTTAATGTGGACCATTTTTAAAATCTTTACTGAGTTTGTTACAATATTGCTTCTACTTTATGCTTTTTGGTGTTTTGGCCCTGAGGCATGTGGGATCTTAGCTCCCCGACCATGGATCGAACCCGCACCCCCTGCGTTGGAAGGTGAAGTCTTAACCACTGGACTGCCAGGGAAGTTTTCAAGTTTGTATTAAGTATATTAAGTAGGTGGAAATGTAAAGTTCTAAGCAAATGTGTTTATTTGGATAACTGTGTCATAATTTAAATAGGTTAAGCCAAATGTGCACATGCTCCTTTTTATTGAAGATTCTGGCCATTAATTTTTTTTGAATATTATTTATTTATCTAGAATAAGAAGCCAGCTAATGGGGAAAGAAGTTACTTAAGGTGTATTTGTATGTGTTCAGATTTACTCCCTTATTACACTTTTCTTTGCCCATAGTGTGAGAAAAATACTGTTTGCAAACATGACAAATTGAAGTATCCAAATGAAAACATTTACTCCAAAGGGAATGGTTTCGCTTTACAGACAAATTAAAAACCAGCTGTGCCAGACTTCATGGAAAACATTACACAGCAACTGATTTGTCCACAAATGAATCATTTCAATGAACACAATACATAAGGCTGCAGGTGGCATTTATTTTGACAAACTAGGTAGTTGAATTTAAAAAAAAGTTATCTGTAAAATAATAGAAAATTGCTCTAAAAGCTACCTTTTAAGTTTAAAAGGAAGGGTTCTTCCTACACTTAATTGAGTTTCTTGGATTTTCTATTGCTGTAACACAGAGATACCAGATAGATAATACAGAACAATGCATAGTAATTTAGGTAAGAGTTTTATAGTTCAAAGCAGAAAATCCAACAACAGGAGTCCAACTGGCAACAAGGTATCATTATATAAGATAGATAGATGATAGAATATAGTCATATACTCAGCAGTACTCACTGAGCTCCAATGATGAGCAAGGCAGTGTCCAAACTGCTAATATTTCAGTACCGAATAATGCAGAAAAGTCATTACTCCCTAGAGCTCACAATCTAATAATGGAAAAGCACATATTAAACAACAAATTTTGTTACTGATATTCAATCATAATTTTAATAATTTCAGTTATGTATTTCCTTAGGTGACTCAAATTACTGCATTGTAATTTGATTCCATTAAAAATACACATTTTCAATGGCGTGTCATACATGACTGTAGAAGTTGGGGATATAACAATAAATTTTTTTAAAAAATTAAATCTCTGCTCTAATAGAGTTTAAATTTTCATGAGAGACAGACATATCGTAAAATCTTACGTTATGTAGAATATTACTAGGTGATTAGTGCTATGAAAGAAACTAAACTAGGTAGGAGAATAAGAGTGTTACAATATTCAAGAGTAGAGTTAGGAAATTATTTACTGAGGTGAGCCAAATATTGAAGCTGAGGGAGTGGAATGTGGGATGATATTTGCAATATATTTCCAGGCAGATGAAACAAGAAGTATGAAAGGCCATAGGGCAGAAGTGTGTCCAGTGAAAAGCAAGTTCAATAGTGTGAAAAGAGGTAATCAGGGGAAGATGAATAGAAAATATGGAGATACATGTTATGAATGTGTTCCCCCCAAATCCATATGTTGAATCCCTAACCCCCAGTGTAAGGGTACTTGGATATGGGACTTAGGGGAAGTAATTAGGGTTAGATGAGGTTATTAGGATGGAAAATTCAGGAGTTCAGCATAAGATGGTGTCCTGGTCTAGGCCCACTGGAAAGATGTCATCTATATGATGGAAAGTGCTCCCTCCAAGATTGGGACTTGTTCCAAGTCATGGCCAACCCATTGATGGCAAAGACCCCAGGAATTTGGGCAGGCTTGTGGAAGGACATTAAAGGTGTAACCCATTCCATGTGAAGGCAAGCTATCCTGATCATCCTTGTAGAAAGGAATGCTTAAAAGTGTCTTTGCAATGTCAATTACCAAGTACCCTCAGTTTGGGTCACAGCCTGTAGCAATCACAATGTCAGGGAAGCACTGCAGGCCCCAAGTACTGAACTACAGTGTTGAGCCATTTATTACACATGGTGACTCTCCAGGTACCTGCAGCCTTCCACACAGGCAAGATGGGGCTACTGAATAGAGAAATAATCTCAGAGAGGGCTTTGACTTCCTGGAGCTCAGCAATGAGGGCAGCTGTTTATTTTTCTCCCTCAGGCAGCCAGTATTATTTTTGAGGAACAACAGCACTAGGTGAGGGTGGTAAGGTAGGTGCGTGGTCTTCCATATGCCCTGGGAGGATGGCCTTAATTGCAGTACTTTCTGGCAGGGACTGGGGGCGAAAGTGAGCAAGATGGCACATAGATAATAGACCTATTCATTCAGTAGCAGGAGGTGCAGCAATGGGGGTTTGTAGAGGCACTAAGGGATCCACCTATAGTCAGCTTGGGCAATGGTCCCAGAGGTGGTGGCCTCAGCCCCCGTATCAGAAGCTGTGATTCTTCCCTACCTCCCTATTGGACTGTAACCTTGGCATAGGGCTTCCTGTTCTCCTGGGGGTAGATGGACCTTGGCTTAACCTCTGGTACTGTCTTGTCTTTTTGTATTTTGTTTTGTGTTTTTTGGAAGCTCAAAAGATCTGGGTCAAAGTTGCTGGGGCACTCCAATTCATCTCCAGATTCATGGGAAGGGTCAGAGGGCATAGCACTCTTATTAGTCATGGGGACCACCATGAGGACCCTAGCAGGGTCACCCATGGCACTCTCCATGCCTTGTACCTGGCCTGGGGAGTTCATCCATCTCCTCCACTGAGACCTCATGTTTGAAAAACCAGACCCAGAGATCGCTTTGGGAAGATCCTTGCCCACATCGTCTAGGGGAGGGTGTGTAATTACCATTTTTACCTGTTTTTTGCTGTTGGTCAATTTTGCTATTTTGCCTGTAGCTGCCTTTTCCATGTCCAAGTTTGTCAGTTAAGATCTGGGTTGTCTCATGGACAGATAGAACTGACCCTATAAGGGATTTAATTGGGCTTGATAGCCAGCAGGATCTGCATGAACAAATATGGAAATCTGACTATGCCTAATAATCTCATCACCTGCTGTTCCCACTCCCTCATTGTACAACCAAGAGATAACCAGGGTGGCTTTCAGGGGCCCCATAGTCTCTGTGAGGATGGTCTAGAATGTTTTTCAGTGATGGGGAACTCATCACAGGTGGACAACTGGTGGGAGCCCAAGTAGTACCCAAATGAGGAAGAAGTGGGTCTGGGGTGCTGTGGAACCCACACCTTCCTCCCGCTTAGGCAAAGAGGATGATGTCAAGGCACTCCGGAGGAGAGGGTCTATTTCCAGGAATGCATTCAAAATTGAAAAAGCAATTAATGAGTCACCAATTTAACAACAAATTAACCAACTAAAGATCAGGAGCAAGACAAGGATGTCCAGTAGAAATTCTACCCAGAGCAGTTAGAAAAGGAATTAAAGGCATCCAGATTGGAAAGGAAGACTGAAAACGATCTCTATTCCTAGACAACATAATCTTGTATATAGACAAACCTAAGGAATGTGCTAAAAGGCTTTTGGCACTAATAAGCAAGTTGAGCAATTTTTCACGTACATGATCAATATACAAAAATCAACTGTATTTCTACATACTTGCAATGAAAAATCCAAAATGGAATTAAGAAAGCAATTCCATTTACAATAGCATCAAAATGAAATATATAATTAACAATAAATTTAACCAAGAAACTGCAGAACATATACTTTGAAGACTACGGAACAGCGTTGAAGAAACTAAAAATGATTCAATAAGTGGAAATTGTTCACAGAACTCATAAGTTACTATAGTTACTATAGTAACTATAAGTAACTATAAGTAACTCATAAGTTACTATACAAAATTTGTTTAAAGATTCAACATAATCCCTATTAGAATCCCAGCTGGCTCTGCTGCAGAAATTGTCAAGCACACTCTAAAATTCCTACAGAATGGCAGGGGATGCACAAAAGCCAAAACAATCTTAAAAAATAAAAGTTGTTAGACTCAGAGCTCCCAGTTTCAGATCTTATTACAAACTGTAGTAATCAAAACAGTGTGGTACTTGCAGAAAGATAGATACATAGACCGATGGGACAGAATTGAGAGTCCAGAAATAAAACTTTGTATCTATGGTCAATTGATTTTCAACAAAAGTGTCAACACCATCCAACTGAGAAAGAATAGTCTTTTCAACAAATGATGCTGGGACAACTGATAGCCACATGCAAAATAATAAAATTGGACTCCCACCTCATGCTAAGTACAAAATTTATCTGAAAATGGATTCAACAACTAAGTATAAAAACTGAAACTATAAAACTTTTAGAAGAAAATATAGGGATAAGTTTCTGTGATCTCAGATTTGACAAAACATTCTTAGATATGACACCAAAAGTATAAGCAACCAAAGAAAAAAAATTTTAATTGGACTTCATCAAAAATAAAAATGTTTCTGCTTCACAGGAAACTATCAAGGAAAGTGAAAATATAACCCGTAGAATGAAAGTATTTGAAAATTATGTGTATGATAAGGTGCTTTTATCTAGAATATTTGGAACCATTACAGTTCAATAATAATAAGACAACCCCATTAAAAAATGGGTGAAGGATCTGAGTAGATATTTCTATAAAGAAGTTATGTGAATGGTTAATAAACATATGAAAAGATGCTCAACATCATTAGCCATCAGGGAAATGCAAACTAAAACCACAATGAGTTATCACTTTGTACTCACTAGTATGGCTATAACCAAAAAGTCAGGTAATAAGTGTTAGCAAGGATGAGAAGTATCAAACTTCTCATAGACTGCTGGTGGGAATATAAAATAGTGTAGCCATATTTGAAAACAATCTGGTGGTTTATGAAACATTATCATATGTTACCATATTACCCAGAAATTCCACACCTTTGTATCTACCTAAGAGAAACTAAAATACATGTCCACACAAAAATTAGTAGGAGAATATTTATAGCAGCCTTATTCATAATAGTCAAAAGATAGAAACAACCTGAATTCCATCACCTGATAAATGGATAAACAAAACTCAATATATCCATACAATGCAAAATTATTTAGCCATAAAAAAGAATGGAGTAGTGATACATGCTACAATATGGATTAATCTTGAAAACATGATGCTAAGTGAAAGAAGCTAGTCACAAAAGACCACATAGTATATGAATTGTCCAGAATAGGTAAATCTATAGAGACAGAAAGCAAATTAGGGGCTACTTAGGTTTGAGTTGAGGGGTTAATGGGAGTATAAGATGGTAATAGCTATATGGTTCATGGTTTCTTTTTGCTGTGATGAAAATTCTAAAATTGACAATGATGATAATTGCATATGTCTGCCTATATAGCAAAAGAGTGAGTTATATCTTTTAAGTAGGTGAACTGTATGTTATGTGAATTATGTCTTAATTAAGCCACTATAAAGAAAAATAAAGCATTTGGTAAAGAATTGGAGATAGAAAAAAAAGAACAACTATTTTGAGAAGTTTTATAATAAAGAGGAAGAACTTAATGAGGCCAGAACTAGATGAAATAATACGGTTGGGGGAGTTTTTGGGTTTTTGTTTGTTTATTTTTTAAGATAAGGTAACATAACATGGAGAGAAAGGAGCAAGGAATTCATGGAGGGATGTTGTTTAGATTCTGGAAAGAGCATGTGAGTCTATTTAACAAAGACAATGGCTTTATAACAAATATGCTGTTAGAAAACTTAGTTACTTCTGCTTAAATGAATATCCATTTTGACCCTAAGTAAATGACTACCTTGAGCTAATCAAGCCAAGTCTATTCTTACTTATTTATTTATGGAACTGGATTTTTTTGGTCCTAAAATCAGTTCCTATTCTATTCCATAACCTGGGATTTGAATAATGCTATTTAGATTGTTATTTTTACAAATTCTCATCAGTCTTTCAGGTCCCCAATTTCCAATATATCTATATCTATATATCTATATAATTCTAGTATATCGAGTTATATAAACTCTAATATATATATATATATGTATATATACTATATATATGTATATATACTATATATGTATATATGTATATGTATAATGTATATATAGTCTACATATCACACAATAACTATTGTTACTGTGTTTGTTGTTGTTATACTTATTTCAATTTGGTACGGCATAGGTTTAGACTTTAAATAATGATTCCAGGTTTTCTGCTGCTTTAGTCTTGTTTAAATTACTTCATTTTTCTCACTGTCATTTTTCACAACTATACTTAACTGTAAGAACACTAATCTGTATCTTGATTGTCTGTAATAATATTAAATAAAAGTGACATATACATAGAACCTCTCCTCTTTACCTACTGTTTAAGAATCTTTACGTTTTTTTTTTCGCTTTTGTCAACTGTTGTGCTTAATATCACATGAAAAATTTTTCTCAGTATCTGTGTGCTCAGTAATTTCAGTCAAAATTAATAATTATGTGATAAAAATGCACTAATCTAGATATGGTAACCTTCATTTTAAACCAAATTATAGTTTTGAACTTAGCAATCAAGAAAAAATAAAGGAACTCATTATCAATTCCATAAGTTATTCAGTACCTTTACATATTACTTTTGGTTGAGAAAGAAAACTTTAAGAAAGTCATTTTTCATTCCCTGCGAGGTGTAATTATTTAACTCATTAGCAGGAATCAAACTGATGGCTAAATTTTGGTGATTCATACCAAATAACTAAAATTTGAATATTTTTCTAGTAACTTCTTTCATGTCAACTTTGAAAACTAAGAAATGATATAGGAGAAAAAGTTTGTAACACGAATGGATGTTCTTTTTTTTTGTATAATTGCTTTACAATGGTGTGTTAGTTTCTGCTTTATAACAAAGTGAATCAGCTATGCATATACATATATTCCCGTATCCCCTCCCTCTTGCGTCTCCCTCCCACCCTCCCTATCCCACCCCTCTAGCTGGTCACAAAACACCGAGCTGATCTCCCTGTGCTCTGTGGCTGCTTCCCACTAGCTATCTATTTTACATTTGGTAGTGTATATATGTCCATGCCACTCTCTCACTCCGTCCCAGATTACCCTTCCCCCTCCCCATATCCTCAAGTCCATTCTCTCCATCTACGTCTTTATTCCTGTCCTGCCCCTAGGTTCATCAGAACAATTTTTTGTTTTTTAAGTTCCACAGATATGTGTTAGCATATGATATTTGTTTTTCTCTTTCTGACTTACTTCACTCTGTATGACAAACTCTAGGTCCATCCACCTCACTACAAATAACTCAATTTCGCTTCTGTTTTTGGCTGAGTAATATTCCATTGTATATATGTGCCACATCTTCTTTATCCATTCATCTGTCAATGGACACTTAGGTTGCTTCCATGTCCTGGCTGTTGTAAATAGAGCTGCAATGAACATTGTGGTACATGTCTCTTTTTGAATTATGGTTTTCTCAGGGTATACGCCTGGGAATACTGGGTCATATGGTAGTTCTATTTTTAGTTTTTTAAGGAACCTCCTTTTTTGATGCAAAAAGGGTAACCTAAAACACTTCTTATTAAAGAAACTCAATTCATCACAGCAGGCTTGAAAACCTGGTGCAATCTGAGTTTTACAAAAAAGCTAATATTAAAGCTCTTATTAATCTCTCATCTGAGATGATAGAAATTCCAAAAGTCCTCCCTGAAATATGTTATCACCTTTAAAAGTATTGCTTATAAAGTTATTCTTCTTTTCAAAATGTACTTCATGTTTCCAAAGTCAAACGAAAACCTCAGCTCTCTTTTTCCATGTCTAAAGGCTCACTAAAGTTAGAGGTATATTAAATGTATATTAACACTAAATACTGACTGTTGGGCACAATAAAGAGAATTAGCTAATACATAATTAAGATATACTTCTGCTTACAATCATAGGAATATGTCAGTTGTTAATATTTACTTTAACCCTCCCATTTAGCTTCTGAGAATGTACATCCTACACACACACATACACACACACATACACTCATTTATGCACTATATGTATTATATCATTTTTATTGACCCTAAGAAACATAATTTCCCACATTATCTCCTTTCTGATATTTTAATGCTTCTTATCATCAGTGGAGTCTTACATGTGCAGGCAGATGGGTAGGCAGTAAGAATAATATAGTTGTCATTTCCTGACATTTGGCTTATATTTTCCACTTTGCATACACACCAAAGTATGTATTAAATATAAGTATATTCTTTGAATTTTATTTTATTTATTTTTTATACAGCAGGTTCTTATTAGTTATCCATTTTATACATTTTAGTGTATATATGTCAACCGCAGTCTCTCAATTCATCACACCACCACCACCACCACCCGCCGCCACTTTCCCCCCTTGGTGTCCATATGTTTGTTCTCTACATCTGTGTCTCTATTTCTGCCCTGCAAAGCAGTTCATCTGTACCATTTCTCTAGGTTCCACATATATGCATTAATATACGATATTTGTTTTTCTCTTTCTGACTTAATTCACTCTGTATGACAGTCTCTAGGTCCATCCACGTCTCTACAAATGACCCAGTTTCATTCCTTTTTATGGCTGAGTAATATTCCGTTGGGTATATGTACCACATCTTCTTTATCCATTCATCTCTCAAAAGGCATTTAGGTTGCTTCCATGACCTGGCTATTGTAAATAGTGCTGCAATGAACATTGGGGTGCATGTGTCTTTTTGAATCATGGTTTTCTCTGGGTATATGCCCAGTAGTGGGATTGCTGGGTCATATGGTAATTCTATTTTTAGTTTTTTAAAGAACCTCCATACTGTTCTCCATAGTGGCTGTATCAATTTACATTCCCAGCAACAGTGCAAGAGGGTTCCCTTTTCACCACACCCTCTCCAGCATTTGTAGTTTTTAGATTTTCTGTAGATTTCTGATGATGCGCATTCTAACTGGTGTGAGGTGATACCTCATTGTAGTTTTGATTTGCGTTTCTCTAATAATTAGTGATGTTGAGCAGCTTTTCATGTGCTTCTTGGCCATCTGTATGTCTTTAGGTTCGATATTATACACAAGAAATACATATACTCATTTGACCTTGAATTCATTTCCAAGAATATTTCCTTTCAACTCAATTTCATTGAAAAGTGGTTTGTACTCATTCTCTCCATTTCCTCCCTGCCCATTCATGGTTCAAGTTGTTTGACTTTTATTCCCACTATTGGATAACACTTTCCAGTAAAATGTAACCAATGACTTCTGGATATTTAGTTCTTACTCTTTGTATCTTTCCTGAATTTCAAACCTTTGACTATTTTCCTTAATTCTATCCAGTATTAGTTACCATTGTTTCCCAGTCTTGTAAGGAAGACTGCAATGTCTTCCTTCAGACACTTACATCTTATGATTCCACACAGTTCTGTCTTCAGATTTCTTCTCATTCAACTTCTACTAACTTCATCTTAATTTATCTAACAATATGGTTTCAAAAATCACCTGTTTGTCAATAACTCCCAAATCAATACAGTCTTCTCAGACTTTTCTCTTGAGACTCAAAATATATGTATCCAACATTTTATTATGTGTTCCCCTGATAATCTCATACCCATATCAAACTCCAAATATCTAATAATGAATCATAACTATTCATTTACTTAACCATTTTAAAAGATTTTGCTAGGAAATATGCTTTGGTCTTCATATTCAAACAGTATTTCATCCTAACTTCTATTATTTTATTTGTACCATAATCAGCATAGTTTCTTGAATTAAGAATTGGGATCATAGGCAAGACTTTACTTCCTCATGTCCTCACATTAAATTAATAGATAATTAACAAGGACCTACTATATAGCACAGGGAACTCTACTCAATACTCTTAATAACCTATATGGGAAAAGACTCTGAAAAATAATAGGTATATGTATATGTAAACCTGAATCACTTTGCTGTACACCTGAAACTAACACAACATTGTAAATTAACTATACTCCAGTATATAATAAAAATTTAAAAAATATGTTTAGGATCAGCAAATTCTGCCTTCTAATTAGATCTCTGATCCTCTCTCTCTGTTCATTCCTGTTGTCTATTAATTTAGATCTTTTCTAACATAGTTCACCTTTGGAAAGCCCCCCCCCCCGCAGTGTTCTTTCTGACATTTATTCTTTAACCATCCTTCAGATTGCTTCCAAAGTGATAGTTTGGAAGAAAGAAAACCTGATTATTATTTTCTTAATTAATTTATTTATTTGGCTGTGTCGGGTCTCGGTTGTGGCATGCGGGATCTTTGCTGCGGCACACGGGTCCTTCATTGCCATGCACGTGCTCTCTAGTTGTGGCACGTGGGCTCAGTAGTTGCAGTGCATTGACTCTCTAGTTGTAGTATGGCAGCTTAGTTGCCCAGCAGCATGTGAGATCCTAGTTCCCCGACCAGGGATCAAACCCTTGTCCCCTGCATTGGAAGGTGGACTCCCAACCATTGGACCACCAGGGAAGTCCCCAAAGCCTGATTATTTTTTTCTCTTAATTAAATCCCCTTAATAGCTCCCTGTTCCCTTCCAGAAAAAGTGTAAACAACCTAGCATGTTTCTTAGCAAGTTTGATGAGTATAATACAATAGCGTTGTCTATGTTCACTATGCCGTGCATTAGATTTCTAGGGCCTATTTACTACTTATTGCAAATTTGCATCCTTAAACAACATCTGTCCTATCCCCCACCCTCATCCCCTGGTAACCACCATTTTACTCTCTATTTTTACTAGGTTGGCATTTTTCGATTCCACATATAAGTGATAACATACATTATTTGTCTTTCTCTCTCTGCCTAGATCTTAATTATTGCAGCCACTAAAAATAAATGGAAGTTTTTTGACATGACAAAGAAGCTAATTATTGCTACAATGGCAATCGTATTACAATATATATGTATCACATTAATGTGTTGTACAGCTAAATTTGCACAATGTTATACATCAAATAGATTTCAATTTAAAAAATAAACAACCTAGCTGCTATAACCTGGCCCTGGTTATATCACCAAGATTATCTCCAGCTATACTTTACATTCACAATGAATTATTCAACAGCTCTACTCTTTTCTAACTGCCCACTACTATCACCTACCCTTTCCTAATAGTCATTACCTTTTATTTGCTTCCTGGAAAACTCCCATTCATCTTCAAAATACAGGTCATAAATGACTAAAGAAGATGTTCTCTGATGCTTTTCCTGTTATATTAAAGAAATTCCACGGTTTGTTTGCACGTCTGTCTTTCCAACTAGCCTGTGCATTTCTTGAGGAAAAAAAAAAAGTTTCTTCATTTATCTCTATGTCTGCATTGCTGTGCACAAGGCCCAGAACTTAATAGGAGCTCCATCCATGTTTATTAAATGATGAGTGAGAAAATAGTGAATAAATATATGGATAAAATTAAAAATGAATAAATGAATACCTTTATAAAATTAAAGTTAAGAATAACTCTGTTTGTTTTGAGCCTGACTTCTTTATGTACTGGGTTAAGATATATCCCAGGCATTAGCTTCAGTGATGTTTTCAGTCTATAACTGTTATACCTTAATCTGTCTCTTTCCTATTCTGTACTAAGTTGCAGTGTTATTAGAAAAACTTGGTTGGTTGAGAATATCAAGGAGAGGAGGACATTACAAAGCAAGTTAAATATTCTGAAAGAAGTCTTTTAAGGTAAGGTTCATGATTGTCTAGAAAGATTTAATGAATGAAACATAAGGAGTCTATGGACTTCTTGAAATTGTACACAGAAGGTGAACTGCATATGTGAGGAAAGAATCCAAAGACAAAACAAAATTAGGAATTGTGTCCCAAAGGAGGCTTACAAGTATGGCTCTAGAAATTCGTCTACTAAATCAAATCAATAAGCTAAAACCTGAAAATTTCACCAAAATCTGCTCTGATTATTAATACTACAGAGAAAAATACTCTGAAACTTCCTTGACTAACATAATTTAATACTGGCTTTCACATTGTGTGAATTAATAGGGCTCCGATGGACAGTTCTTGCTTCGAGTTCTTGATGCAGTTGCCATACAATAGGGGCAGGTTAGAGTCAGCTGAAGGCTTACCTGGTCTGTTCATCCAATGCGGAGTACTCACTTGGCTAGGAGACTCGAAGATCAGCTGTCAAGCAGAGCATCCAGAGAGCCTTTCCGTGTGACTGGGGTTTCTCACAGCATGATGGCTGGCTTCAGCATAAAAGCATCCCATGTACAAACGTCCCAAGACAGGATACAGAAGCTGCCAAACAAGCTAAGGATACACCTGAAATAAGCAAAGCATCCTTTCCCACTGTATTCTATTGGTCAAGGCCATAAGAGGACCCTCCTAATAGTTTGTTCTTAAAAAAAAAAAAACAAGGAGAAATAGAGTCTATCTTATGATGGAGGAGGGGCAACATCACATTGCAGAGCAGAATGTGAGAGATGGGAGATATTGCCTTGGCAATCCATGGAAAATAAACTCTTCCATGCTGTTTACCAAGAAGAAAGACTTTAGGAAAAGTAAATGAGGATTTTGGAAAGCTTATTGATGCCTTACAGTGGTTATTTACACTGAGACAGGTGCAAAGAAAGAGGAAGGCAAAATAATGAGGAGTAATTTAATGTGAGGTGAGAAGAAAATCAAAATACTCAGTCTTACAAGCACTATTAAGGATCTTGCATCTTATCAAAAATTAATGGTAATCTATTCTAAGAGTTTTAATCAGGTTGATGAAATTAATATGTATATTTCCAATAATTGTACAAAGTATCTGTGAATCAGTTATGTTACCCTTGTGACAACTGTGTCAGAGAAGTATTAAAATTAAGACCCTTTTACAAATGAGGAGATTGAGGTTCAGTTACACTAAAAACAAAACAAACAAAGCAAAACAAAAAAATTGCTCAAAGTTATGAATTTAATAAACGTCAGAGCTGGCATATGAGTGAGTCCTGGACAGATGGCTGCAGCACGGGATCACTTAGTGACCAAGCTAGAACTGTTGTACACAGCACTTGAGTTTGCTTTCCCTAACCACACCTCAAATTAAAACAAAGAGAAAGTCTTATTAGTCAGAAAAGGAAATGCTGGGATGGTGAATCATCTCTAGCTCTGAGATGGGGAACTGCCTCAAGCAAGAGTTAAAACCTTAATAGGCCCTCTAGTTCCCAGTTCATATATTGTCTCCTGGAATAAACTTTTATAACCATGAAGAAGCTATTTAAAACCTTCATTAAGATGCTTCAGCATCTCATCACCAAGGATAAATAAAAGCAAATTAACCTGAAGTAGGAGTGAGTAATCTCTTGAATAGAATAGTGCTTTGCTCCAGACACAAGTATTGCTGTACATAAAGTGCTGAACAAGAGGAAGATTACAGGATATCCATAGTGGCAGCACAGCTTGGAGCAAAACAGAGCTAAAGCAACACTTCTGTCTTTGTGAAGGTGCCAGCAGGAATCCACCAGTGGTAGGACTTGCTAAATTTAGCTATAGAGCTAACAGAAGACCAATCTGAATTTAGGAATATGGTCAATTTATGAAGGCAGAGGCCCTGACTTTAGTGCACAGTAACAGAGATCATACAAGCCATCCTGGAACCAGTGCCCTAGAAATGTCAGGGCAGGGAGAAGGAGAGTCTAAAACATGCACTGCCCTTGATTGGAGGATTCTCAATATAGACACTCTCTGGATTGTTTGCTTTGGTGTTTGTGATGCTAAAACTCAGCCTCTGTGCACCGGTGCTGAATCAAATCTCTGAGAAAGAGTTTTGGGTGAAGTAGGAAAGAATAGCTTTATTTCTTTGTCAGGCAAAGGGGGACACAGTGGGCTAATGCCCTCAAAACTGTATGTCCCAACCCCGGGAGGATTTGGTGAGGAGTTTTTTTTTTTTTTTTTGCATTTGTTACCTATATTTGAAAGAGAGTCTCTAGAATCACAGCACAATTACGACAATACATTTGATAGCATCGTTATCGTAAATAAACACAAAGAGTCTAAAATATGGCAGTGCCACCAGAAGGGAAAATGACGTTCAATTCACCATCCATCCAGCTCTTTTGAGAAAATTACACCAAAAATCTGTCATATTTTCAGTTCAGAAGTCAATTTTAGAAACTGTAAAACAAATTTCAGGAAGTTATGACGTTGTTTGAAAAGGCAGAGTTGCAGTTATTCTTCAATACGCTCAGACTCCTGTGTGGATTCTAACACGGAAGGCACTTTGTCACTGAGGCAGGTCCATTAGGGAGATGAGGTGTCCACAGGGTCCATTTCCCAGCCCACATTGTGGCACCAGGGAGCAAAACACCGTGAAACAGTAGCTGAGCCTCAGATCACAAAATGTTCAACAGGCATTCTCGGCAGCTGTTCATTTCCCGTGGGTATGCCATCCAAGTACGACAATAACCAACTCTGACCAAATAAACACATCACGCCTGGGGCCATTATGACTCAGGACTGGACGGCTGGAGTTGAACTAGAACCATAAGACAAAAGGTGATGCTTGCATGGTTGGAGCTGGGTTGGGTTAGCATAGTTCGCATTTGTTTTCCTTCTGTGTTTATTTCATGTATTTGTTTTGTGTGTATGGTTAACAATTACAGAGTTCACTCTATCAAACAGATATATCAGTAACTGCAAGCTAAAGGAATGTAACGAAAATGTACGCATGCTGCAATTATGATAATACCACAACCCAATGAGTAAACGCAAAGCAGTGGGTGTAAATACAAGCACAGAAATGTCCCATGCTCTGGTGAGGAGTTTTATAGCAATGGTTCAAGGGCAGGGTTGCTGATAAGGATCAGGGTGTGAGAGGGGCCTGCATTCCTCTAATCTGGCCTCAGCTGGTCTCCTGGTGAGCTTCTGTTGCATGGTTTTGTTGCCAGGGAAGCTTACTTTCTAGAGTGATCATTAGCTTACAGGGGTCTCCCATACTTTTTTCTTTAATTAGAATCCCCTGTGGGGTTAACTGTTTAATCACCTCCTTTGTCCCTTTACTCTGTCACTATCGATTTTGCCTGTAAATGTAAGATCAGAACTCGGGAGGTAGCGTAAATGAAGGTCCATCTCTAAATCAGCCCAGCTCCTTTTTCAAAGTATAGATGCACAGGTAGTTCACCTAAGGACTACGGATTTAGAAGTTAGTGATGTGACAAGCCATATGTATTCTGGTAAACTTCCCCTAGATGACACTGAAGGTTAAATGCTTGGTTAGAATTACAGCTTTTAAGATGTCAAAAGGTTGAGGATTTAACTTTGGCCATCAGATATAAGCACGTTAAAACAATAATAGGCTCTATTCTTTATTTTTAATTTTTTTAGTTTTTTAAAAAATTATGATACATCATGTTAGTGAGTTTTAGTGAGTGTATGGGGGATACAATTTTATAAGCAGTAATGTGAAATTATAAAACTATTGTAGAAGATATTGTGGCATTATGCATCAAAATGCTTAAAATATTTATACAACACTTTGACTCACTAATTTTACTTTGACAAGAATATTACTAGGTTTTAATCATACAAGAAATACAAAATTGCTTTTCAATAATAACAATATGGTAAAGCCTCTATGTTTTAGTCAAGGCAACTATGTTTCTTAGAATATCCACAGTTCCTCTCCATTATGGAAATAAGAGCGGATGTTGTACCTTATTTATCTTTGTAATCCTTTTGTAATTCCTTGGAACAAGATATTTCCTGAGTGAATGAAAATAATAACTACACCTGATTCCTTAGATTAGGAAAGTTATATGCCAAAGTGGTTTACATATTTTCTTTCACAGAGGTTTATCATGTATATTTTATTTTTGAATTAAAAAATAGGCTCCCTGTTTTTAAAAATGAATACCTGCAGTGATGTTTGAAATGAATTTTCAATAGTAGTTTATATTTTCTCTCTTGCATATATTACTTGTACAACTTTGGGCCTAAGAATAAATTCTCATCAACGCCTGAATATGTCATATGCCAAGGATGTTTACTCTCCAAGCAATCACTGAATTGAGCCAACTTTTCTGTTTGATTATTTGTTTTTTAATTAGCGTGGTTGATATATTGTCAACAACCTCCTGCCTCTTGGAAATGGCTTAGTGAGTTCATTTGGTTTTTATCTTAGAAGTTAAAATTTTCCAAAATTACTTAGGGATTAATTAGTTAGTTATTTTTTAATTAAAAATTTGCTGTTGATTTTTGGGATAGTGTAGGAGAGTTCTTAGCTGCTTGAGGCCACATCCAGAATGGTGATGGAATTTGATTTGCCCAAAGGAGTGCAATTTGGGTACGTATGTGTCTTTTTTGATGGTTTGTGAGTTTATGAGCAATGAGACAAAAAAAGAGGATGAAAACAAAGTAGCCCTGCCAAATCTTCTGCTTTAATTATTTTTATATCCAGTCTAAATGTTTATTTGAATAATCTTTCGAGACATTTTCAAATGAACATAAAAACATATAATTCAGCAGGAGATATCATATCCTTACATTGTGCTGATGTAGGAAATAATCCCAAACACACACACACACACACACACACACTCACACACACATGCAACTATCTCAGAGTTGAAGGCAGGCTGACAAGTTACCTGAGATTGACTGCCATTTTTGTGACTGCTTGAAACAGAAATGGATCAATGGGCAACATTTCAGAGAGGTAGTTTTCATCTCTGCAAAAGAAATATCTCCCAACATGCAAAGCTGTAGAGAAGGGAAATGTGCATTATTGGGAAGTGACCACTGCTGATTGGAAATTTGTGCAATTAATCTTTAAAATTATGTGCAGTAAATTTCACTCTTGGGGTAGTCAGATGTGTGTTTTGACAAATGTGGTATTGCTATGTTTGTTATTTTTTAGCCATGGTAACGCATATGCAGTGATGACCCTGGGTTATAATTTGCATTTCTCTAATGACTAATGACATGGAAGTTGAGCAACTTTTCAGGTCCTTATTTACTGTTCATATATATTCTTTGGTCGAGTTTCTATTCAGATACTTTGCCTGCTTTTTAATTAGGTTGTTTGCTTTCTTATTGTTGAGTTTTGAGAATTAAGTATTCTGGATACTTTTTACAAGTCTTTTCTCAAATATGTCATTTACAAATATCATCTCCCAATCTGCTGCTTTTTTTTAAAATATGTTTAACAATACACTTCACAGAGCCAAAATTTTCATTCTGATAAAGCCAAATTTATCATTTTTTTCTTCCCTGGATAGGTTTAACTGATATATCTAAGACCTTTTTACTTATCCCAAATTCACAAAGATTTTTCTCCTATGTTTTCTACCAGACATTTTATAAATTTATGTTCATAGTGAGTTTGTGATCCAATTTTAATTTTTGAATAAATTCAAGGTTCTTTAATTTTTTTAGCATGCAGACCTTCCATTTTACAGCCCTTAAAAAAAAAAGACACTTCTTATTCTATTGACTTGTCTTTATACCTTTGTCAAAAATCAGCTGATTATATTTCTGTGGGTCTATTTCTGGACCCTCTACTCTGTTCCACTCATATATGTATATTTTCCTTGTCAATCCCCCACTGTCTTGACTGTTTGATTACTGCAGCTTCATCATAGCTCATAAATCAGGTAGTGTGAATCCTCTTTTCTTTTTGAATAAATTATCTTTTCTAAATTTGTTTTTATTTTATTTTATTTTTTTTGGCTGTGTCGGGTCTCAGTTGTGGCATGTGAGATCTTCATTGAGGCATGCAGGATCTTTTCCTTCTGGCACAAGTCCTCTTTGTTGCCGTGTGCAGGTTTTTCTCTAGTTGTGGTGTGCAGGTTTTGTCTCTCTAGTTGTGGTACACGGGCTCCTGAGCACATGGGCTCTGTAGTTTGCAGCATGCGGGCTCTCTTGTTGAGGCACACGAGCTCAGTAGTTGTGGCGCATGGACTTAGTTGTCCCTCAGCATGTGGGATCTTAGTTCCCCTACTGGGGATCAAACCCACATCACCTGCATTGGAAGGCAGATTCTTTACCACTGGACCACCAGGGAAGTCCCTTGAATAAATTATCTTAGTTAGTCTTATTTCTTTGTGTTTCCATATACATTTCAGTATTAACTTGTTGTGGTCTACAAAAAGTTCTGCTACATTTTATTAGAATTGCATTGAAACTATAGATTTATTTAGAGAAAATTGACGTCTTATTAACATAGAGTCATTCAATTATGAACACAGCACATCTCTCTATTAAATGGAGTTCTTTGGTTTCTTTCATCAGTGTTTTGTAGTTTTCAGTGTACAAGTCCTGTACATATTTGATTGCTCTTTACCTGTTTACTTCATTTTTCTGTGCTATAATAAGTGATACTCCTTCTTTAATGTCAAATTATAAACGTTCGCTGCTGGTATATAGATACGATTGGATGTTATACTTCGCAACTTTACTGATTTACTTATTAGTTCTAGGAATTATCTTTAGAGTCCTTTGTATTTTCTATGTGAATAATCATGTCAACTGTAAATATTCAGTTTTATTTCTCCCTTTATTTCCTATATACCTTTTATTTTATTTTTTCTTGTAATATTCTTCTGGTTATAAATTTCAGTATAATGTTTTATAGGAGTGCTGATAGAGGACATCCTTGCTTTGTTCCTGATGTTTGGAGAAAACATTCTATCTTTCACCGTTAATTAAATTATCTGTATTTTTGTAGATACTATTTATCAGGTTAAGGAAGTTTTCTTCTATCCCTAGCTTGTTGTTGGTATTTATAATGAAGTTTATTGAATTTTGTCAAATATGGTTCCTGTATCTATTGAGATGATATAATTTTTCTTCTTTGCTTTATTGATTTGGTGACTTACACTAATTGATTTTTCAATGTTGAACCAGCCTTGCATTCCTGAGGTAAACCCTACACTAATTGATTTTTCAATGTTGAACCAGCCTTGCATTCCTAAGGTAAACCCTCAGTCTTAGCCAAAATGAGTCAAAGATTTAGTGAAAAAAAATATTCTAAAATAGAGACATGAGTCAAAGACCTACCCCTATTTGAACAGTTGTGATTATGGACAGTACAATCAAAGAAACGAAAGAAATTAAATAAGAAGATATACAAAGGACAACCAGAAAAAAATCTCATTTCTTATCACTTGTAAAATTTTGTTTAGTTTTTTCACTCCATATGTCTTCTAAGTCTACATATAAATTAAGATCACACTAACTACTCTCACATATATCTCAAGCACACACGTGTGTGGGAGCAGACACACACACACACACAAAACCCTAAAATATAAATGTTTCTAAATATGAGAGGCATTTACTTTGTTTCCTTACAAAATGAAAACTGCTGTTTATTGCCAGTAGTCATAGCTCTCCTGATTAGTGATATAATACCTCAGTGTTCAACCTTAAGCTCTGCCATACTGAATGCTTGGCTTCTAGGGTCACTATGCCTTTCAGCAGCAGGCTGGCAAAAGGCAAACAGAATGGAAGGGCACATGTAGAAAGTCTTTATGTGATGGGCCTGAGAGAGACAAGTGTTCTGCCCTTTGCTTCCCAATGGATAGCACTTAGTCACATGACCTTACTTCACAGTAAACTGGTTTAACTGTATGTCTAGGAAAAAATAACAGGCAGGTTGAATTGGTCTCTCTCATAGCCACTGATGATTTCATAGTTGATTGTGAATATTCATATCTAGTAACCATATTTATAAAAACATAATGTAAATTTGGGGGGGAGTTCTTTGTTTTTAAAAACAGCATCCTTCAAACACACACATCAATAGTGTTAAAAAAAAGTAAAGCTTCCATTTTTAACATGAAATTCTGAATAATGTTTGAAGCAATATCAACTTATATTTATGAGTTATATACTTATACATACTTACGCATTACTTTAAAAGAATATTTATTTATTTATTTATTTATTTATTTATTTATTTATGGCTGTGTTGGGTCTTCGTTGCTGTGCGTGGGCTTCCTCTAGTTGCAGCAAGCGAGCACTACTCTTCGTTGTGGTGCACGGGCTTCTCATTGCAGCGGCTTCTCTTTGGTGCAGAGCACAGGCTCTAGGTGCACGGGCTTCAGTAGTTGTGGCACATGGGCTCAGTAGTTGTGGCTCGGGGGCTCTAGAGTGTAGGCTCAATAGTTGTGGCACACGGGCTTAGCTGCTCCGTAGCATGTGGGATCCCTTACGGCCGCTCCATGAGTCACTCTCCCGCCGAGCCCAGGAAGGAGGGGGCATCAGTCACAGACCCTAAGGCCTCAGCAGCATTTTGAAACAGCCTATGCATTACTTTTCTTGTATGAAAATGCTTAAATTTTTCTTTATAATTGCATAGTTTTAAAAACTAACATAGAATGATTGCCTCTTTCATACATTTAAACATTTATTTTCTCATATGTGAGGATACAAAACATGTACATATACATTTGGTATATTCTTCAAAACGCCATATATGTAAGTATAGCAGGACATATAAAATATTAGTTTTTATGCTTGATTATTTTTGCTCAGTGTTGTAATTTTTGGAAGTAAATTTTAAAGGGTAGTATAATTCAGAATAAAATATAATTTGAGATTTTATTTTATTTTTATAAAATATCAATCAACAGGCTGATGATAATATATTCACACCTGTCCATGTACAGTTTTACAAAGTTTTAACCATTAACATGAATTCATTTCTTTAAGACTAAGTAACACGGAAAATGATTCCCAATTTTTTTCAAAGTACTTTGGGTCCTTCACTCCTATTGTCAAATAAGAAAGAACTAGAAAAAGTACCAAAGATAAGAATGAGTGGAAGTATGGTTTAGTGATGAAATTTAGTAAACTAGAAAAAAAAACCTCAAAACAAAGATTTAAATATTCAGATATACTGAATAATTGAGCTATTACTAATATTACTATAATATAAATTAAATTGCATAAACTTATGCTTAGTGGAACTAAGTGATTATTTTCTAAATCATAACTCAGATAAAATATTCGGCCTCTAAGATGAGCCTAACATATTTGTATGCAGTGCTCCTAGGGAAAAAAATAAAATAGCATCATTTTCAAATTATACATCATGCAAGATTGGATTTTAATGTGCTTCAGAATACCTCAACAATGATACCAAATACAGCAATGCTATGGTAAAAATGTTATGTTAACAGGCATCCTATTTGTGCTTCATAATAAAATAATATTTACATTGAGATTTGAATTTTATTATGTTGGTGTTTTATTTACACTTTGAGTTGTAACATTAATAACACTAGGTTAAATCAAGTCTAGCCTAATTTCATTTTTTGCAAACTTGCTTCTATATACATTTGCATAATTCTAGCAAACAGTAATCACAGTAATTCAGCTCCCTATAACCTCCTCTAACCATGTCATTCATAACTGCAGAAAATAGAAATTAACCTTTCTGAAAGCTGCATAGCATAATACTCTTTGCTGTCATGGAAAAGGTAGCAGGTGTGGCCGTGGGCTGCAGTCATTTGTCAAGTAAACCATAATGGTGGCATCAAGACAAAAATTATGCTAACGTAAAAGTAATGCTTCTCAACACTATTATTAGCACTCTGTACCAGCAGAATGATAATGAGACTTAAATCACTTCTGAGTTTCCAAATTATTTTTTTCATATGGTAGAGTGTTCCTTAGATTCTTTTTTAGATGCTGTGCATGCAGAAGTAAACACACTGAAGGTGCTTAACAAACTGTAAATGGGTTGAATGTAACCTAAAGCTCAGTTATAATTAGGTAATATTAATATAGTCTCTCACATGATGTTTATTAATTTTTAATAAATGTAACAGTTTTCAGTATTTATGTTACTTAGAAGTTTACTAACACATTAGGGTCTCTTCTCTCCTTTACACACAAGTTTAAGTTTCTCAGTAAACGACATAAAAAAATATTGTCTTCTTCCTTGTGACTCAAATTTACAACCTGAGTTTGAGGCCGGAAGCTGCCCTAGCAATGTGAACTTCAGAAAGTAAATTAATGTCTCTTGATGTTTGGTTTCTTTATATGTTAAAAAAACAAAATAGTAACCACTCATTGTCATTGTAAGGGTTGATAGTATTATGTGTATAAAATCACTTCGTGGATTTTAAAGCACAATATGTCATTAAGATACAAGTGTTACTTAATATTGCTTGACAACATTTAAAATCCTCTAAATTAAGTAAGTCAATGTTGGGAGAAAAGAGGCAATCTATCATTTGAAGATTCCAAATATTGAAGTCTAACTGGTTTTGTATTTTTCTGGCTAGATCTGAAACCCGATAAATCAAAAGGATATCAAGTAGCAGAATAATCTGGTTAAGTGCAGAAGCCTCCTCTGTACCACTTTTACTTGGCAAGAGATTAGGCTGAGGATAAGCAACATCACAAACAAAATTAAAATGTCTGTGGCAGGCATATGAGCCCCATGATGAGGAAGCTGTAGAGGAGACAAGTGTCTTCCTCCATCACAGAGCTAAACATGGAAACAACTGGGATTTTCACACTGACTACTTGACTGCCCAAGGCCATGTTCATCATTTCTAAGCAGATGGGGTGCAACTTCTCAGCAACCATGAATCTATTAAATTATATTCAACAAAATTTCTGTGGTAAAATAAAGATGGCCACAAAGTTTTTGAGACTCTTTCTATTGAAAGGGGGATTCTAATTCTTCTCCCATTGAATCTGAACAGGTTTCTTAACTCATTTGTCTTACAAAATTAGGCAGTGGTCCAGATTTGGTCTACAGATCATACTTTTTGACCCCTGATAAGAGTGGATTGGGTTTAGCCTGTAAGTAAAAACTGAGTGGTTCTGTATGCTATAGTACTCTTTACTGAAGCCTTAGAGAATCCCAACAAGTACTTCACATTTTCCAAGTGACCTTTAAGATACTCCTACTTTTTAGTTATTTTAGGAACATACACTAAAGCCCATACGCTAGGTTACATTCAATGCTTGTCGATAGACATCTGACGAACAGCCATAAGATTTCCTAAGTTGCAAGCATTGTGTTTTATTCTTGCACAAAGTACCCATTTTCATGGAGACATACAACCCAGTCATTTGTATTTCTACTAAAATACAATAATCATGGAAAGAAATGAGGCAATTATGTTTAGGTTACACAGATAGAGGAGTGAAGTGGGGAGTGAGAAAATGAGAAGAATCAATGATGTCTCCTAGCTTTCAGACTTCATCAACTGGGTGACTTGCAGTATCACTTAGAGATGGAGAATACCGGTGTGATGATTGTAAACACAGCCACCCTTTTCCATTTCTCCCCTCAAGAGGTGGAATCTATCACCCAGTCCTTAAGTCTCGTTTGACCATGTGACTTGAGGCCAATGGAACATTAGCTAACGTCACACCACAGAGACCTGAAAAGTACTTGTGAATTTTAGTTTGCTCACTTAAGAACTTAGAACCCTCCTGCTATCCTGAGAACAATTCCAGAATACCCTGTACACATGAAGAGAGGACCAAGTGGGTAGCCATTCCAACCAACTCCTTTATGAAACATCCACGGTGGCTGACCTGCCAGCTGGCAGACACATGAACCAATCAGAACAGACCAGAACTCTCCAGTAGGGTCAAAACCCATTGCCAAACTGCAGAATTCTGAGCTAAATGACTAGTTGTTGTTTTAAACCACAGTTATTTGGGGTTTGTATTAGTTACCTTTCATGTAACAAAGTGCAACAAACTTAGTAACTTAGTAACTTAAAGCACCATACATTTCTTATTTCAGTTTTCACTGTTCAGGAGTCAGGGCATGGCTTAGCTGGGTCCTTTGCTAGGGGTCTCTCAAGGTTGAAATTGTATCAGTAAGGCTCTGCTTTTATCTAGAAGTTTGACTGGAGAAGAATGTACTTTGAAACACACTCAGGTTGTTGGCAGAATTAGTTTCCTCGCGGTGGCAGGACAGAGGATTCATCTTTTTGCCAGCTTTAGGCTGGAGGCTGCCCTCCACCACCAGAGGTTGCCCACAGTTCCTTGCCATATGGGCTTTGCCAACATGGCTGTTTCCTTACTCGGCCAGCAAAGAGCATCTCTGGAGCGAATCTGCCAGCAAGACCAAGACTTCCCTAAATAACATCCTTTTGTTTCTGAATCAGAATTTCCAACGACTGGGACTTCCCTGGTGGCGCAGTGGTTAAGAATCCTCCTGCCAATGCAGGGGACACGAGTTAAGGCCCTGGTCCAGGAAGGTGCCACATGCCATGGAGCAACAAAGCCCGTGTGCCACAACTACTGAACCTGTGATCTAGAGCCCATGAGCCACAACTACTGAAGCCCACATGCCACAGCTACTGAAGCCTGGGCGCCTAGAGCCCCTGCTCCACAACAAGAGAAGCCACCGCAAGGAGAAGCCGACGCACTGCAACGAAGAGTAGCCCCCACTCGCTGCAACTAGAGAAAGCCCTCACACAGCAATGAAGACCCAACACAGCCATAAATAAATAAATAAATAAATAAATAAATAAAATCCTCAGGGAAGTGACACAACATCACCCTTGCCATATTCTGTTGGTTAGCAAGTCACAGATTCTACCTACACTCAGGGCAGGAGATTATACAAGGTCACGAATAGCTGGAGTCTATCCACCACAAGGTCATTTGTTACATAGGAGAAGTTAACCGATATGACCAGGTATGAAGACATTATGATTTTTGTGCTTAAAAGACAAGGTTCTGTGGGCTTCCCTGGTGGTGCAGTGGTTGAGAGTCCGCCTGCCGATGCAGGGGACACGGGTTCGTGCCCCGGTCTGGGAAGATACCACATGCCGCGGAACGGCTGGGCCCGTGAGCCATGGCCGCTAAGCCTGCGTGTCCGGAGCCGGTGCTCTGCAACGGGAGAGGCCACAACAGTGAGAGGCCTGCACACTGCAAAAAAAAAAGAGTAGGTTCTATAGCTAGACTGCCTGATTTTATATCCTAGGTCTGCCACTTAGCTATGTGATATGAGACAATCCATCTAACTTCATCCCTAACCACATAAACAGTTTCTATTTTAACAATGTAGATTTTTGACCTATGGGACTTATTAATAACAACCAAACAAGTCATCACCATACCGATACCTTTTACTCATATCATATTAATAACAAGAAAAAGAAAATTGGAATAAGATGTATCTATCACAACTTTATACCCAAACACAACTTCCCAGTAAGAAAAAAAAAAAATCTGTCAGCATCAGCACTGTGGAAAACAGGAAAATGCAAATCTGCCTTAGGAAGCTTTTAGTGACTTAAATATTGAAGCCACTGAAACATTAATTTGAATTTAGGATTCATGCTACAGTGATTTTACTGTACTGTGTAGTTGGCTAGGACTTCCCACCTGTTCTTCCACAAAACTGAAAGTACGAAACAACTGAAATTTAAGTAGGCTTTTACTTAAACTTTCTCATTGGTAACATCTGAAAAGGCAGGATGTAACAGCTAAGAGGATAAACTTTCCATTTGGATGTTAACAAAGTAATTCCTTTAAACTTTATTCTTCTGTTTAAAATGGAAAATACTGTCTATAAACGCTCTCCTATTGCACATATTATTTACCCATATGATTTTTAATATATATTACCAACATGATTGGTATGTGATATTGCAATTTAGGCTGAGCATTAAGTGGCATATATAAAATAACATAAAAATAAGACATTTTATTCTTGCATTTTTATTTTTATTTATTTATTTATTTATTTATTTTTTTAACCACCTAATTTCCCTTTCACATTTTTATTTAGCAGGTTATTGAAAAGAAAAAAAAAAGCTTTCATTTTAAAGTCCAAGAACCCTGGAGTTTTTTTTTTTTTTTTTTTTTAGTTTCTACTTTATAACAAAGTGAATCAGTCATACATATACATCTGTTCCCACATCCCTTCCCTCATGCATCTCCCTCCCTCCCACCCTCCCCATCCCACCCCTCCAGGCGGTCACAAAGCACCGAGCTGATCTCCCTGTGGTATGCGGCTGCTTCCCACTATCTATCTACCTTACGTTTGGTAGTGTATATATGTCCATGCCTCTCTTTCACTTTGTCACAGCTTACCCTTCCCCCTCCCCATATCCTCAAGTCCATTCTCAAGTAGGTCTGTGTCTTTATTCCTGTTTTACCCCTAGGCTCTTCATGACATTTTTTTAAAATTCTGTATATATGTGTTAGCATACGGTATTTGTCTTTCTCTTTCTGACTTACTTTACTCTGTATGACAGACTCTAGGTCTATCCACCTCATTGCAAATAGCTCAGTTTCGTTTCTTTTTATGGCTGAGTAATATTCCATTGTATATATGTGCCACATCTTCTTTATCCATTCATCCAATGATGGACACTTAAGTTGTTTCCATCTCCAGGCTATTGTGAATAGAGCTGCAATGAACATTTTGGTATATGTCTCTTTTTGAATTATGGTTTTCTCAGGGTATATGCCTAGTAGTGGGATTGCTGGATCATATCGTAGTTCTATTTTTAGTTTTTTAAGGAACCTCCATACTGTTCTCCATAGTGGCTGTACCAATTCACATTCCCACCAGCAGTGCAAGAGTGTTCCCTTTTCTCCACACCCTCTCCAGCATTTATTGTTTCTAGATTTCTTGATGCTGGCCATTCTGACTGGTGTGAGATGATATCTCATTGTAGTTTTTTTTTTTTTTTGCTTTATAACAAATTTAATCAGTTATACATATGTTCCCATATCCCCTCCCTTTTGCGTCTCCCTCCCACCCTCCCTTTCCCACCCCTCCAGGCGGTCACAAAGCACCGAGCTGATCTCCCTGTGCTATGCGGCTGCTTCCCACTAGCTATCTACCTTACGGTTGGTAGTGTATATATGTCCATGCCGCTCTTTCACTTTGTCACAGCTTACCCTTCCCCCTCCCCATATCCTCAAGTCCATTCTCTAGTAGGTCTGTGTCTTTATTCCTGTCTTACCCCTATGTTCTTCATGACATTTTTTTTCTTAAATTCCATATATATGTGTCAGCATACAGTATTTGTCTTTCTCTTTCTGACTTATTTCACTCTGTATGACAGACTCTAGGTCCATCCACCTCATTACAAATAGCTCAGTTTCGTTTCTTTTTATGGCTGAGTAATATTCCATTGTATATATGTGCCACGTCTTCTTTATCCATTCATCCGATGATGGACACTTAGGTTGTATCCATCTCCGGACTATTGTGAATAGAGCTGCAATGAACATTTTGGTACATGTCTCTTTTTGAATTATGGTTTTCTCAGGGTATATGCCTAGTAGTGGGATTGCTGGTTCATATGGTAGTTCTATTTTTAGTTTTTTAAGGAACCTCCGTACTGTTCTCCATAGTGGCTGTACCAATTCACATTCCCACCAGCAGTGCAAGAGTGTTCCCTTTTCTCCACACCCTCTCCAGCATTTATTGTTTCTCGATTTTTTTTTTTTTTTTTTTTTTTGCGGTATGTGGGCCTCTCATTGTTGTGGTCTCTCCCGTTGCGAAGCACAGGCTCCGGACGCGCAGGCTCAGCAGCCATGGCTCACGGGCCCAGCCGCTCCGCGGCATGTGGGATCTTCCCGGACTGGGGCACGAACCCGTGTCCCCTGCATTGGCAGGCGGACTGTCAACCACTGCGCCACCAGGGAAGCCCTCGATTTCTTGATGATGGCCATTCTGACTGGTGTGAGATGATATCTCATTGTAGTTTTGATTTGCATTTCTCTAATGATTAATGATGTTGAGCATTCTTTCATGTGTTTGTTGGCAATCTGTATATCTTCTTTGGAGAAATGACTATTTAAGTCTTCTGCCCATTTTTGGATTGGGTTGTTTGTTTTTTTGCTATTGAGCTGCATGAGCTGTTTATAAATTTGGGAGATTAATCCTTTGTCAGTTGCTTCATTTGCAAATATTTTCTCCCATTCTGAGGATTGTCTTTTGGTCTTGTTTATGGTTTCCTTTGCTGGGCAAAAGCTTTTAAGTTTCATTAGGTCCCATTTGTTTATCTTTGTTTTTATTTCCATATCTCTAGGAGGTGGGTCCATAAGGATCTTGCTGTGATTGATGTCATAGAGTGTTCTACCTATGTTTTCATCTAAGAGTTTGATAGTTTCTGGCCTTACATTTAAGTCTTTAATCCATTTTGAGCTTATTTTTGTGTATGGTGTTAGGGAATGATCTAATCTCAAACTTTTACATGTCCCTGTCCAGTTTTCCCAGCACCACTTATTGAAGAGGCTGTCCTTTCTCCACTGTACATTCCTGCCTCCTTTATCAAAGATAAGTTGGCCATATGTGCATGGGTTTATCTCTGGGCTTTCTATCCTGATCCACTGATCTATCTTTCTGTTTTTATGCCAGTACCACACTGTCTTGATTACTGTAGCTTTGTAGTATAGTCTGAAGTCAGGGAGCCTGATTCCTCCAGCTCCGTTTTTTGTTCTGAAGATTGCTTTGGCTATTCGGGGTCTTTTGTTTTTCCAAACAAATTTTGAAATTTTTTGTTCTAGTTCTGTGAAAAATGCCAGTGGTAGTTTGATAGGGATTGCATTGAATCTGTAGATTGCTTTGGGTAGTAGAGTCATTTTCACAATATTGATTCTTCCAATCCAGGAGCATGGTATATCTCTCCATCTATTTGTATCATCTTTAATTTCTTTCATCAGTGTCTTATAATTTTCTGCATACAGGTCTTTTGTCTCCTTAGGTAGGTTTGTTCCTAGATATTTTATTCTTTTTGTTGCAATGGTAAATGGGAGTGTTTTCTTGATTTCATTTTCAGATTTTTCATCATTAGTGTACAGGAATGCCGGAGATTTCTGTGCATTAGTTTTGTATCCTGCTACTTTACCAAATTCATTGATTAGCTCTAGTAGTTTTCTGGTAGCATCTTTAGGATTCTCTATGTATAGTATCATGTCATCTGCAAACAGTGACAGCTTTACTTCTTCTTTTCCAATTTGGATTCCTTTTATTTCCTTTTCTTCTCTGATTGCTGTGGCTAGAACTTCCAAAACTAGGTTTAAACTTTCAGATACCTCAAGTGTATATTAAAATAAGCCTGACATTTCGTGACTTGAGAGGAATAATTGACTCATAATCTATGAACAAAACCGGGGAAAACATAACTACATTGTTTTAATTTATTAATGGCAAGTGTGTGGCATCATAGCTTTAGAAATCCTTGATCCCCCACAAATTTTTGTACATGGAATTCTTACATAGTTCTTGATCTTTTCTGAAGCAAAATATATTTTTCTTTATTGTCTTAGGCTACTTGCTGATTCAGAAAAATCACTCCATATTCATTGCCCTACACTCTTTTAATGGTTCATTGCCATTACTTAGAATATGTGTTAATGAAAAGATGTTATGAAGAGTATCTGAAATTTAACTTATTTAACTGAGAAAAAAAAGCAAATAAGCCTTTTAGGTCATTGCAAACTTGTGAGTTGGAAACAGTAACTTGTAGAATCATTAGGATGCTAAGATGGAAGAAAGAGAGAAAGAAAAGCCCTGAGTATTGAGCATAATGATCTGCACCTGTTTTCAATCACGACTTTCTGTGGAAGCATCGACCGCGTTGGAATAAAGATTTCAGTGTTTGCACAGCTGGACTACAATGCTACTTTCCAGATAGTGGAAAGTCATTAAGGGCATATAAATAGACCACACTATGATTTTGGAAGATTGAACTATGAAATTTACTGAGGGGTAGGATTGTTTAAAAAATGTTTGGTTTGTTCAGAACTCCTTTTCTTAAATAGCCTAAAAATAAATACAGAGAGGATCGTGTTATTGCCAGTCTGGGATTGATTTACACGAAGTCTATAAATACAAGAGTGATTACCATCTAATGTGGGAGCTATCACTTCTGTCCAAAAATAAGCCCCTCTCTATGGCTCCAAAGGGTAGAAATTCTGCTACCAGGGGAACAGACTTGATTTTCCACTTATCTTTTAATGACTTCCTGCAGGCAAAAACCGGGAGCCAAAATCCTACTGACATCTGTTTGTTGGTATGGGTCTTGTTTAGAACCCCAGTACTAAGTAATTATTCATTTTTTCTTGGCATTAGGATTGCATAGCTCACAATGTTTCACAACATGTAAGCTGTAATAAATAAAGGAATAAACAAAACTCTTCTCCTAAGTGCTCATTTATATAAAGCATCAGCAAAACAAACCGGAAAGCTTATACCATTTATTGCTAGATTGGCACTGTTTACAGTTCACATTTATCATTAACAAATGGAAGAAAAGGAAACTGCTAGCTTTTTCATCTTAAACCAGGTCTGATATTTTAATGATCAAGGAAAACTTCATATTGAAATTTATGCTATTGTGTAAGTCATCCTGTGGAGTATTTTCTTTTATCCTTAGTATTTATTTTTAAGGCACTATGACTTCACTGACTTAGAAGAAAAATGTGGATTTAAGCCTGAACCTGACCTTAGAGATATTAGGAAAATCTCTTAACCCTTCTAAGCATCTTTACTCCCATACTACATGGAGATAACAATATTTATTTCATAAGAGCATAGTGGAAAATAATTTAACAGACATAGGGTATATGACATCACTATCTTAGTAATGCTTTATTTTCTCCCTAAACTCTTCTGCTACTTGCTTTGAAGTATTTAATTTTAAGCACAAAGCGATGCTGACCAAGTTGTTTCGCATGGAAAGACAGCCCTCGTCAATTCAATTTAAAGATAGGTAAGTTGTGAGCCAACCGCATAATAGAACTATTAGTATGGCACTTACCAAAGTGAGAAAGATCCAAATGGGGCCCATGTTTGCGGGAAGCTAAAGAATGTCCCCAGGAAATCAGGACCTAATTTCCACAACCTGTGAATATCACCTTATATGACAAAAAATATGTGATGATTTCTAAGGATTTTGAGATGGGACATGATGCCCGGTGATGCATTGCCTTAGTGTGGGCCTTAAATGCAGTCACACATGTTCTTATAAGAAAGAAGCCGGGGCGGGGCTTCCCTGGTGGCGCAGTGGTTGAGAGTCTGCCTGCCGATGCAGGGGACACGGGTTCGTGCCCCGGTCCGGGAGGATCCCACATGCCGTGGAGCGGCTGGGCCCGTGAGCCATGGCCGCTGAGCCTGCGCGTCCGGAGCCTGTGCTCCGCAGTGGGAGAGGCCACAACAGTGAGGGGCTGGCATACCGCAAAAAAAAAAAAAAAAAAGAAGCATGAGGAGGGTGAACATAGAAGAGGAGAAGGCACACAGAAGATGGTATGTCCCTGGAAGCATGTGTGGGAGTGAAGTGGATGCAAGTTAAGGAAAGCTGGCAGCCACCTGAAGCTGGAAGAGGAAGCGGATTCTCCCCTGGGGCCTCCCAAAGGAACACCACCCTGCTGAAACCTGGATTTCCAGACGATGACACTGAATTTGGACATCCTGTGCCCAGCACTGTGAGAGAGTACATTTCTTTTGTTTTACATCATCAAGCTTGTGGTCATTCATTACAGGAATCTCCGTGACTACTAGTACAATGCTGCTGATTGTTTACAGGTAAGTGGACTGACTCACAAATGATCCATGATGCAGGAGGAGGTAAACACCAGACACATAACACATGTGCTAGAGGACCAGGATGGAGTCATCACACATGTGATATTCTGAGGGGCACTGAAGGTTGTAGAGTGTTCATAGGAATGACAAAGAATGGGAAAAGGACATTCCACATGTATTACATACATGAGGCAAAAAAAGATGACTGAAAAGTCAGATAAGCAGTAGTTGGTGCTGATCTTTTCTTAAATGTGAACTTCCTCTGCTGAGATGGAGGAACCATGTGGGGAGAAATTTAATTTTGAAACCCAGTAGTAAAGAACACAGGCAAACAGCTCTTGGGATTGGAGTGAGCTACTTGCATGGGTACGTGTCTGAGCAAATATCCGTACACTAAAGAAATACAGTTGTTAAGTGTTCTTCACTTACGTATCTGAACCCTAATGCATTACATAGACATCTTCATAATTCTCTTCGTGTAAAACTATACCTGCCCTAAAAGAGGAAAGTAACTAGTCTGGTCCAAGGTGCACTGTAGGGTACAAAATGAAGTGAGGTGCATGTTGAAGAAAGAGACATATCCCTTAGCAAAATCTGGTTAAGAGTCCCAAACACTCATTAGTGAAAAGAAATTAAAGGAGCCTCAAAATGACATTAATTTTAGATGTGTATGTTAACAGGTTTTTTTTTTGATGGTCTAGCTATGTGGTGGATATGAATGGGTCATCAGATTAAATTAAATGTTAAGTACATTATATTTATTTAATTGCTTTGTGTATGGTTCATGTATCTGAAGTGAAATTTTATGTTGTTTTTCCCTGAGTTAAAATACCCATTCAGGTATTTTGGTAAAGAACAGTATTTCTAAGGGAATAAGACATATAGCCAATATTTTGAATCCCAGCCTATGAAAATTAGGTAGGTAGGTATTACCATTTTAATAAAAATGTCCGAACCACTTTCATGTCTTTCTAAATTTGGAGGAGTTTACTCATGCAGAGGAAGAATACCTGCCACAATATCAAGACATGAATAGTCATGGCCTTTTGGGAAAAGTGGAAACAGTTACCAGTGTTTGGAATGTTGGCTTAGTGGCCAAAGTAACAATAGAAAAGGCTCAGCAGGGCATTTGCAGAAATATTGAGAAGATCTTCTATGGGGAGCAGAAGAGTTTAGAGGCAATGTAACTAGGATGCAATGAAGGAGAAAATCTGGAGCCAGAGTAACCATGGAAGATAAAGGAAACTCAACTAGGAAATGATTTTAGACAAGAGAAAATGCAGGCCTGAACTAAAATTACAGCGATGTCACAAAAACAACATCTAACGACTCAGTACATAGGGTTCATTCTGAGCACCCCACGAAATGACAAAATGAGGCAACAAATTCATATCCTCCTTTCTTCCCTCAATATACTTTCTGATCTGATTATTGTGACAGTACTTTGACTATGTCAAGTATTTATTATGCCATTGCATTTATGTTTAATATTTAATATGCAGTAATACACAAAGGAACAGAACTCTGAATGATAATCTGTGCAGAGAAGCAAAAGTAAAGCTTTTACTGTTCTCATCAAGTTTGTGAGCTGTCTGAAATGAGTCCATGTTTTTCAGATAATATTGACTCCTGCAGTAGTTAGCAGACATCAAAAATTGCATTTCAATATAAACCAGTCTGGGTTAAAAGGAAACTTCTGCCAGTTAAAAAAGCAATCATACTGATACACATATAAGTGGGAAGAGTTACTTAAATTTTTGTGATTATTAACTTATCACCAGGGAATAGAGTTTTACATAAAACAAATATTGGGTTGGCCAAAAAGTTCATTCAGCTTCTCCCAGAACAGCTTACCAAAACCCGAACGAACTTTTTGGCCAAACCAATACAAAAAGAACCTTGATCCAAGGCTGAATGAGGAACAAATAGAAAAGATGAACAGACCAATCACAAGTACTGACATTGAAACTGTGATTTTAAAAAGTCCAACAAACAAAAGTCCAGGATCAGCTGTCTTTACAGGCAAATTCTATCAAACATTTAGAGAGGAGTTAACACCTATCCTTCTGAAACCATTCCAAAAAATTGCAGACGAAGGAACACTCTCAATTCATTCTGTGAGGTCACCATCACCCTGCTACCAAAACCAGAGGAAGGTACCACAAAAAAAAATTACAGGCCAATATCATTGATGAACATAGATGCAAAAATCATCAACAAAATACTAGCAAACCAAATCCGACAATACATTAAAAGGATCATACACCATGATCAAGTGGGATTTATTCCACAGATGCAAGGATTCTTCAGTATCTGCAAATCAATCAGTGTGAACCACTACATTACAAACTGAAAAATAAAAACTATATAATATCTCAATAGATACAGAGAAAACTTTTGATGAATTTCAACACCATTTATGATAAAAATTCTCCAGAAAGGGGGCATAGATGGGCACTACCTCAATATAATAAAGGCCAAATATGACAAACACACAGACAACATCATACTTGAGGGTGAAAAGCTGAAAGCATTTCATCTAAGATCAGGAACAAGACAAGGATGTCCACTCTTGCCACTTTTATTCAACATAGTTTTGGAAGTCCTAGTCACAGTAATCAGAGAAAAAAAAAAGGAATACAAACTGGAAAAGAAGAAGTAAAATTGTCACTGTTTGCACATGACACTATACATAGAAAATCCTAAAGATGCCATCAGAAAACTACTAGAGCTCATTAATGAATTTGATAAAGTTTCAGGATAAAAAATTAATGCACAGAAATCTCTGGCATTCCTATACACTAAAAATGAAATATCAGAAAGAAAAATTGAGGAAACAATCCCATTTGTCATAGCATCAAAAAGAATAAAATACCTAGGAATAAACCTGGCTAGGGGGACAAAAGACCTGTGCTCTAAAGACTGTAAGATGCTGATGAAAGAAATCAAAGATGACACAAACAGATGGAAAGATATACCATGTTCTTGTATTGAAAGAGTCAATATTGTCAAAATGACTATACTTCCCAAGGCAATCTACAAATTGAATGCAAACAAAATCAAATTACCAATGGCATCTTTCACAGAACTAGAACAAAAAACTTTAATATTTGTATGAAACACAAAAGATCCTCAATAACCAAATCAATCCTGAGAAAGAAAAATGGAGCTGGAGGAATCAGACTCCCTGATTTCAGACTATATTACAAAGCTACAGTAATCAAAACAGTATGGTAGTGGCAAAGAAACAGAAATATAGATCAATGGAACAGGAGAGAAAGCCCAGAAATATACCCACACACCTATGGTTAATTAATCTATGACAAAGGTGGCAAGAATATAAAATGGAGAAAAGACAGTCTTCAATCAGTGGTGCTGGGAAAATTGGACAGCTACATGAAAAAGAATGAAATTATAATATTCTCTAACACCATGCACAAAAATAAATGCAAAATGGATTAAAGACCTAAATGTAAGGCCTGAAATTATGAAATGCCTAGAAGCAAACACAGGCAGAACACTCTTTCACATAAATTGCAGCAGTATCTTTTTGGATTCTTCTCCTAGAGTAATGGAAATAAAAACAAAAATAAACAAATGAGACCTAATTAAACTTAAAAGCTTTTGCACAGCAAAGGAAACCAGAAGCAAAATGAAAAGACAACCAAGAGAATGGGAGAAAATATTTGCAAAGAGACAAACAAGGGATTAGTCTCCAAAATATACAAACAGCTCATGCAGCTCTATATCAAAAAAAAAAAAACAATAAAAAAATACACAGAAGACCTAAATAGGCATTTCTGCAAAGAATTCATACAGATGGCCAAAAAGCACATGAAAATATGCTCAACATTGTTAATTATTAGAGAAATGCAAATCAAAACTACAATGAGGTAGGTATCACTGTACATGGGTCAGGATGGCTATCATCAAAATGTCTACAAACAATAAATGCTGGAGAGGGTGTGGAGAAAAGGAAACCCTCCTACATTGTTGGTGGGAATGTAAATTGGTAAAACTACTATGGAGAACAGTATCGAGGTTCCTTTAAAAACTAAAAACTGAACTACCATATGATCTAGCAATCCCACTCCTGGGCATATATTCAGAGAAAACCCTAATTCGAAAAGCTACATGCACCCCAGTGTTCACTGCAGTACTATTTAAAGTAGCCAAGACATCGAAGCAACCTAAGTGTTCACTGACAGATGAATGAAGCAACCTAATTGTTCACTGACAGATATGTGGTACATATATGCAATGGAATATTACTCTGCCATAAAAAAAGAGTAAAATAATGCCATTTGCAGCAACATGGATGGACCTAGAGATTATCATACTAAGTTAAGTAAGTCAGGCAAAGAAAAATATGTTATAACTTATATGTAGAACCTAAAACAAATGATACAAATGAACTTATCTGCAAAACAGAAACAGACTCACAGGCTTTGAAAACAAATTTATGGTTACCAAAGGGGAAACATAGTGGGAGGGATAAATTAGGAGTTTGGGATTAACATATACACACTACTATATATAAAATAGGTAATGAACAAGGGCCTACTCTATAGCACAGGAGCTCTACTCAATATTCTCTAATAACCTCTATGGAAAAAGAATCTGAAAAATAATGTACATGTGTGTATGTATAACTGAATCACTTTGCTGTACATCTGAAACTAACACAACTCTACTCCAATATAAAATAAAAAATTAAATTTAAAAAACTTGATTTTTGATCTGGAACAATAATAATAAACAAGCAAACAAAAGTGTGAGGTTTTCTTCCCAAAATAGCAGTGTTTTACAGAATAAAATTATTTTTTCTGAATTTTAAAATGTTCTATTGATTTTAATATATGGCATATGCAGTAGCTACATAACACTCAATTCATTAAAATTAGATGAGACTGCTACCAATCACAGTAACTGGCAGAAAAAGCAATTGGTTTTGGAAGTTAAAATTATTGCCTAAAAGAAGCTATGTGTAAGTTATTTTGAACAACTATTGAGGCAAAAGAATTTAAAATTACTTTTCATGTGCTACAAAAGTACTAGATAGAAGAGTTTGTATTTATTGGTTTTGGCTAATAATAATTTCTTTATCCTTATGGAAAAGGATTTAAAATTTCTCAGCCGATAAAAAAGTGTGGAGTTTATTTTTCAGTTTAAAATATTCGTATAACTATATAACTATATTTCTCCACCAACTTTAAAAATAATATATTGAAATTAGATTAGCAGTTTCTATATTAGATTTTTTTACACTTTTTAAAATATGATAGTAGTTTTCAAATATTTATCTTATTATTCTATAATTATATTAATATATGAGAGTGTCCATAAAGTAGATCAAGTGTGAGTTAAGAGTAGAAGCTATCTTCAGGTTTAACTGTCTCAGAGAGTATTACAGTAAGTCCCTACATACGAACCTTAAAGTTGCAAACTTTCAAAGATGCGAACGTGTCCAGAGAAAGGATGAAGAGTGACAAGAGGAAGAAGAAGTAACTGAAGAACTGAAGAGATTCACGACGCAGGAAATAACAAGGGGACTTTCTTTATTTGAGGAGGCACTGTTAGTTTTTGAGGCACAGGACCCAAAGGTAGAATGGTACACAAAGGTTGCAGCAGCCTTTCAGAATGCAATCCAGTGCTACCGTGTCATCTATGATGAGAAAAAAAGAGCTACTACCCAGACATCGCTGGATCTTTTTTTCAAGAGGGTACTATGTTACTATGATAATTTTCAAGGTACTATACTGTAAGATTAAAAATGTTTTCTTTTTTTTGTTTTTTTTAATTTATAATTTGTGTGAAAAGTATTATAAACCTATTACAGTACAGCACTATATATCCGATTGTGTTAGTTGGGTACCCAGGCTAACTTTGTGGGATTTACAAACAAACTGGATTTATGAATGTGCTCTTAGAATGGAACTCATTCATATATAGGAGACTTACTGTATAAGCAACTTTCTAGTGACAGTGAAAACTACATTAGTGGTTTTAACAATGTACTTTAAATATAAATATTAAAGGATGATGTCTAATATTAGGAATGAAGATTTCACAATTGAAATGGCATCTGTGGAAGAGAAGTAAGAGTCACCGTCTTTCAAGTCCACTTTGAGAGAACTTTACATATACAATGTATCCTTAAAGCCAACAACTGCCTACTTTTCCAGGTACTCTCAGGGTTTAGCATATTTTATGTTACATCAAATTTGCTGGAAAAAAGTATTTAAGAAAAGAATAAATGAGCATTAAGCTAGTCACTTTTCCCCAGCAAAGAATGTATTTCCCAGGGAGTTGCTGTCCCAATAAGAAAAGAGGCAGGATTAGACTCCGGATTGGTGTGCTCTGCCAAGCAGTATCGTATTTCATAATTATAGGCGAGCCAACTGATAATAACGTGAAATGGAAAAGTTCTGGTCACAACATCTCCTACATACGTTTTTTTCCCTAAGCATTGTCAGTAAATTAGGGGGAAATGAATGAGTGTTCAGGGTTTTAAAAAGGTTCATGTCGCTATAGGAATTAAGTATGATTTACATATCAATTATAACTTGGATATTACAATAACTTTTGGTTGACCTTTGCCTTTTGCTAAACACTTATGTTTTCTTTTACCTGTGGACTTTTAAAAATATTATTAGAGAGGTTGTTTCAGCACCTTATGTTCATCAAAGTAAGAATTTATGTACCAAAGATGGCTAGAAGATGAGGCTATGTACTTAACAGTTGTCACAGCAACTCCTTAACATAACACATATGATTTTTCCATATTTTGACTCAAAATAATTTTATGTTTTCTTTTTGGCATCACAACAGCCAATTGTTTGGATTATTTAGAGACATGATCATATTACTTTATAAATTGTATTGAAGGTGAATATTTACATTGTCTGAGCCACTGTTGGAGAAGAGGAAATTTCCCCCTTTACCCTCTTGAGGTCTTGTGGCTGGACTAATAATAAAATTGACACAAGACAGATTAACAGGAGAAAAGGAAACACATTTTAATCATGCCCACAGAGGTCTCATAGAAATGGGACCTAAGAAGTGACCAAAGCAGGTAGCTTTTATCTTTTTAGACAAAGAAACAATAAATTTGTAAGAATTGACAGGACAAAGAAATGCAGGTGTTGGGTGTTTAATTAGTGAAGAATCTAAATGTAGTTTGGGCTTGGAGTAGTAAATTAAAGAAGTCACAGGGTTTGTTTTTATGGGCTCCTTGGCCCTGAATTCCCTGTCTCTGGTGATAAGGATGTCCTCTTACCTCCAGATGCAGGAAGTGCACTTTTCACGTGAGAGTTTTATTTTTTGCTTTCAAGCAGACAGAAATAAGGGTCAGGGTGTCCCTCTTGCCTTGGCCATTTCTTAAGTAGATTTAATTTAAAGTAATCAATATGCCACTGAAGCACATTTTGGGGTGGCCAACCCTGGAACCCAACACCACCTATTTTTTTTTAAACAAGTATGCATTAATCAGCTATACTTTGACTCTCGGAATCTGATTCCTGGAGGTAGGACTTGGAAACTACATTTTAATTTACTACCTGAGATTCAGAACTGCTGCTATTGGAGCATCTCAGGCCCACTTCACACCTACCCATGATTTTGAGAAGGAAGAAAACCTTGATCATGATTCAAGGACACAATTATTACACTGTGGTAAGGAGGCTAATGGGATAAGTGAAGGAATTCTAAATAGATTTAAACTAAGACAAGCAATCTCTTGGCCTCTCCTCTGAGATGTCTTCCGCTTTCAAATTGATTCCTCTTTGCATTGGATCTTTTTTCTTCATCTTCTCATGCAACCCATACAATAAAACAAGTCTCATGATACCTATCACTTTGAAAGGATTTCCTTCCACTGAGTTGTGTAGTTTGTAGCAAAACCAAGTGGGGCCCATAAGAGGAGAAGGCTTAGACTGCAAAATAAATTCTTTTCTAGAATTTATTCTAGAGAAATGTTTTAATTTTGGTTGGGTTTATCTTACTATCATTACTCACCACTCTTTCATTTACACACTCAGTTAGTTAACAAGTATTTATTGAGTTGTTACCATATTCCAGGCAGTGTCTAGGCACTGTTGGACAGGCCCTAAAAGTGGTCAAAGAACCTATTCTCATAGGGATTATCCCATCGAGGTAGTGGACAAATTATAAGTAGATACACAATATTTCAGTACTTAACATACCTATGAGGAAAAAAATAAGCAGGTCTTTAGGGATTGGAATTTAAGAAATTTTAAAATGTAAAAGAGCAAATCATGAAACTATTCAGGAAAAGACCAGTCCAAGCAGAAGCCACAATATTTAAGATGCCTCTGCAGATAGAGTGTTTGGTCAGAAAAGATCAGTTAAGGGGCCAGTGTGGCTGAACTAGAGAGAAAAAGGGAAGGATGACATGAAATGATGCCAAAGATAGCTTGAGGAACAGACCATATGTGGCCTTTGAGGTCAGCATGCAACATAGAGTTTGGCTTTATTCTTAATGATGTGAGAACCCTCTGGAATTACCATGTCAGAATAGAGAGACACCACACCAAAATCAAGTTAAAAATGCTCGGTCAGACTCCAGCATATGTAGAAAGAATCATTGCTTTATCCAGCCCAGCTTACCACACTTAATGTGCATTTTCAAATAGTTTAATTAGTCAGCTGAATGTCAAAGTTATAGCTTGTAATAAATATCATTTCCTTGTCTAAAGGTCTTCTTTGATAAAGAAATATAAATCATCTTGTACTTGACAAAAGGAAAATAATTCCAGTCTTAACGCTTGGCCATTGTATTAGTGAGCTTTTCAGCTGGAAACAGAATCAAACCCAGATGTTACTAGAGTCTTCAATGAAGATAGCATTTACAGAAGTGTAAAAATATTATAATGAAACAAACAAAAAACCAAAATATTGATGAACCCAAAGAACAGCAATGAGAGTAAGCCATTATCTCTCCTGGGGCTGAAGGGGTCAAGGAGCCAGGGGAGTGGTGAGGCCATGAAAGAAGAGGTGCTGTGCTGCCTGAGCAGTGTGCTGGAACATAGCCACTACCTGAGGATGGCTCAGAGGCACGAGAAAGCATAGAGAAACAGACCTAGCTCCTATCACCCACTACGCCTGTGATTTCTCTCATTGGTGGATTTATGGTGCTTTACCTAAATCACCTCTTAAAAACTTAGGTACCTATCCCCCTGCTCTTATTCTTTTAGAAGAAACATTTTTTTTGGAGCTTTGTTGAAACTTTGTACACTTTCTATTTAATTCTTTTTCTCAAAAATGTTTTCTTCTGTCCACTTTTTAGACCCAGGTTGCTTTTCATTTTGCAACTTTTTCAGGTGATACTTTATTTCTAAGGTATACATTTAACATTACAAATTCCTTAAAAATATTGTTTTACTTTTTCAGACAAGATTTGATATGCATTATTTTGTTATCAATTAGAATCTTTTCTTAATACACTTGTGTATTTCTTAATATCTAAAAATGTGAGGTGAGGGGTATTTTACTTGTAGTTTGCCATTGAGTTGTAATATAATTGCACTGTATTTTTAAAATATCTTAATTTCACTTCTGAAAGGTTTTGTGATTTGCTTTTGGGTTTAATATATTTGTAAATGCAATGCTTACAGTGCTTATAAATGCACTATATATGCTTAAAAAATAATGTAGGGTCTAGAGTTACTTACTGACCTAATTTTGTCCACTTTCTGCTTTTTAAAGTTAATCTATTTTTATATAAAATAATTATTTTATTTTTCTAACGATAAATACAATTTATAGTGCAAGAATATATTTTATAGTATCTACTTTAAAAAGACCTTATTTCTATCCAAAGAAAGTTGAATAAAGTAGATATTTATTAAAATAAGGCAAATTCTCCCACCGTCCCATAAGCACATCTCACCAAGTTATAAACTAGTTTTTAGAGCAGCTTCAAATTAAAGAAGAGTGAACATATTTGAATGTACTGAAGTAGATTCAACCAGCGTTTACTTCCTCCCTACCAAAATATTTATTTACCACACAGCAGTGAGAGAATTTCTTTAAAATACAGGATACCCTGTTCTTCTGAATTTTAGAAAATGAATAAAGTATGTCCCATGTAATATTTGGGACATGTTTTATTTCACATTCATTCATTGTTTATCTGAAGTTCAAATTTAACTGGGCATCATGTGTTTTTTGTTTGCTGAATATAGATGTTTCTCTTCTGCTCAAAATTCTCCAATGGCTTTCCAATCTCATACAGAGTAAAAGCCAAAGTAAAAACCAGTTTTAGACACGGCAACACAAGCTCTGACCTGGACTAATTCTCTGATCTCATTTCCTATAATAATATCCAGCATTGCTCCAAAATACCTGCAGTGGCCTTCTTGCTTTCCCTGGACAACACAGAACTTCTGCCCCAGGGCCTTGCTATTCCCATCCTCAGTTTCTTCAGGTGCTTGTTCAAATGGGTCACCTTTAGAGAGAGTCCCTCCCTGACCAGCTTATGTCAAACAGCAACAATTTCCACATGCCCTGTTCCTTGCACTCATCTTTCTTTGGGATACTTATCACCATCTGATGTTATCTAATTTTGTTTTCTGACTCTCTCCCAAATAAATACATTTAAGCTCTACAAAGCCAAAGACTTTGTTTTACTCACTATTGTATACAAGATGCCTAGAACTGTACCAACATGTGGTAGGGACTCAGTATATTTTTGCAAATGGAATAAATGGGATAAACCATTGCTTATCCAGAAGGTAACAGAGTTGTTTTCATTCATAATATTATTCTCCAGTGTACCCTCATACCAAACATTGTGTATACAAGTCAAAGGAATTTTATGTAGAGTATCAAGGTGATTTAAATGATCATTTCAACCCAAATTGTATTTAGCCTTCAATTAGAAAGATTAATATTTAGATGAGAGAGACATCATCTATTTTCATGCCCTCTTGTGCTTTACTTAAAAATTATTGAAGCAAATAAGTAGGAGACATTAAAATTAATGATGTTATCATATTACTAGATATAGTGTTGAAAGCAATTAAGATTTTTATGATTTGGCTTTAAATTTACCTATGCAGTTATTTTGACTCTTCTCAATATTTTTATAAAATGGTACCTAAACTTTTATGTTTTTATAAAAAATATGATTGCAAACATTGCATGTGTTTCTTTAAAAAATTTGATGTATTAAAGAATAATAAAATACTAAAAAGTCAGATATGCATATAACTCTACCCCTACAAATAATCAAAACTAGCCACGCAAGTCCAGTGATACTCGATGATTATGTTTCTAGAAGCTGCTCTGAGATCCGGATTGGAGCTCATTCAGATCACTCTCTCATGCTAAGGTATAGTTTGTAAAGAATGATATAGTGCCAGAGTGGTTGCACTCAGGGACTTAAAACCTCAGCTGTAACCTCAGTGCCAGCCCCCTACATAAACAGTCAGACCATTGTGTTTATCCATGGATGCCACAAAGGCCTCCACTTCCCTCCAGATGCTTTCCTCTTAAGAACCTGGAGAATTATCTTTCCAGAGGACATGAATTAGAAGCTTTCCATCCCATTATGGAGGTTCCAAAAATATTGAGGGAAAAGAGGTCCTGAGCCTAATTGTTTTCTTCCTAAAAAGCTCCTTGAGCATGTTGGCAAAGGTGCCTATAGTTTAGTGCTCAGCACTCCCGATCCAAGCGTATTTAGAGAGACTAGCGCCTTCACTGGCCTACAAATGTATTGTTAGTTTGTTCTACAGGGAAATGAGTGGTTACTTGCTTTACATTTGCACAGCTATAAAAAAGGCCATTCAGCAGTTAACTCTGTGTAAGGAAAGGGTGGGCCTTGCTCTGGTCTGCTCTTTACGGAGAAACGGTGTCTCTCTCCTGTTGTTCCCTTATATCATTATGACAAAATAACTGAGAAGACCTGGAAACAGAACTTTATTTTAATTTTAATTTTACTTAAATTTTTTTTTGGCTGCACCGTGCATCTTGCGGGACCTTACTTCCCCCACCAGGGATCGAACCCGTGCCCCCTGCAGTGGAAGTGCAGAGTCCTAACCACTGGACCACCAGGGAAGTCCCCAGAGCTTTATTTTTTTAAATAGCTACTACATTTTGATATCTTAATTCAAATATTCTTAACATTAACTCTAACACTTGGTTGAAAATATGTGTATGAGAGTAAAGATTAAGATTTAGATCAGGCTTATTAACAAAGCAGAGACTAAAATATGTTGAAAATATTTCTTTAAATTTCATGCAATTCAATGATCATAATTACTACAAAGCTGCATACACTATGAAAGAGAAAAACCAAAATTGTCTATTAACACTGAGACTCCTCCCAACTATAGCTAATATTTATTCTAAACAAAATTGTTATTGAAAACTTTAAGTTGCTTGGAATTTTATAAGATGCCTCCAACGAGCATCAGACTGGAATGGCTGTATTTTATTTCATCTGTGCCTCTTTGTTTTTGGTGGAAAAGGCCTTTGAATTATTCTGATTTGAAGATGAACCCAGTGGCTTAAATTCTTACAATATTTCTGAAGGTACAAACAAATTATGTTATTTCAAGTTAAAGCAGTAGAGTCATTTCCAAGTTCTCCCTCATAATGAGTTTATTTCAGAGAGAGAGCACAAAGAAATAAGAAAACAGAAGCATTTTTCAGGAATTACAGATGCAGGCTTTACCAACAACTTCAGTTCAGGTATCAAATTGGGGCTCCTGTCCTGGTGACACCCCCATCTTACCAACCCAGCTCTCTCCTCCGTCTGTCTCTCTCCCCTCCTCCTAGGCTCAGTACCGATTCTACTGCCTTGCTTCTGGGCTTTCTCTCTGGGTATTATATTTGAAACTCCCAATCAGAGAGGATGTGGTTAAACTGTTTTGTCACTATCAAATTGAGATCATCCCTATCGGGTAAGTGTGTGTTTGGGCTCGACATTATCACACTAATATATATATATATATATATATATATATATATATAATAGATAACTAATAAGGAGCTACTGTATAGCACAGAACTCAGTTCTCATCATTTCTGTCTCCTCGATGCCTAGTATGTGCTTCACATATAGTTGACACAATAAATGTTTGTCAGAGAAGTTAGTTTCAATATAATTATTATGAGGTTCAAAGTAGACTAGAAACCTGTATAAACAAATACAGACATAACTGAATACAACAATTGTGTTAGACCAGAGAATGGGCAGAAAGAAGACTTTAATAAAACATTTTAAAATCGAGATATAATTGACATATAACATTATAGATTTGTGTCAAGTGTACAACATAATGGTTAGATCTTTGTATATATTGTAAAATGGTCACCACAATGAGTCTAGTTGACGTCCATCTTCATACATAGTTACAATTTCTTTCCTTATGATGAGAACATTTAGAATCTACTCTCTTAGCAGCTTTCAAATATTCAGTAGCGTATTATTAACTATAGTCACCATGTTGTATGTTGCATCCCCTCGACTTATTCATTTTATAACTGGAAGTTTGTGCCTCTTGACCCCCTTCACCCATTTCACCCCCTGTCAACCTGCCTCTGGCGACCACCAATCTGTTCTCTGCATCTATGAGCTCGGTTTTTTTTTGTGTGTGGGGGGGTATTTTATTTTATTTTTATAGACTTCACATATAAGTGAGATTATGGAGTATTTGTCTTTTTCTGTCTGACTTACTTCACTTGACCTAATGCCCTCAAAGTCCATCCATGCTGTTGCAAATGGCAAGATATCCTTTTCTTATGGCTGAATTATAGTCCATTGTATGTATGTATATATATATATATATATATATATATATATATATATATATATATATATATATATATATATATATATATATATATGCCAACACAGTTTTCTAGTGAAGGAAAACATTTTCATTAACAGAAGAAGTTCATTGCAGTCAATAATTATTATAACATCAGTAAGAAAATGTTGATTTGACAAGTAACATACATTTTTGTATTTGTAAAAATTTTAACAAATTAATTTTTACTTTTATGTAAGTGCAAATTGATAATGCCTATGGTACAGTGGGTCTCTTTCTAAACCAGACCCTTATACAGTAGATGCCATTTTGACAGGCTGGTGTACTGTGACTTAACCATCCCTGGACTTACGTGCCTTTGAAATCTGAAGGAGTCCTTGAGCATTTTTTATAAGACCAAGATCTTCCCTGGTTCCCTTCTAAGATGGTGGGGTGGCAGTGCAGTTTTCCCAGTTCTTATGGGGCCTTTCCAATATTGCACAGAAACAGATCTCACTAAGAGAATGTTAAGGAAACCCATGCTTTAAAATGTCTCGGCACAATACAATAATTTTTAATCAAATAATATGTCAGAGCTTCCCTGGTGGCGCAGTGGTTGAGAGTCCACCTGCCGATGCAGGGGACACGGGTTCGTGCCGCGGTCCGGGAAGATCCCACGTGCCGCAGAGCGGCTGGGCCCGTGAGCCATGGCCGCTGAGCCTGTGCGTCCGGAGCCTGTGCTCCGCAACGGGAGAGGCCACAACAGTGAGAGGCCCGCGTACCACAAAAAAAAAAAAAAAAAAGAAAATAAGAAAATAATAAAATAAAATGCCTTAAAATATGATAAAATAATGTATCCTAATATACTAATCAATATAAATTTCCTTATAGTATATATCCTATTACTAACAATGAATTTAAGTCTTAATGATTATGTATTTCTTCCAGCAATTTGTTCTAAATTGTATTCTGAATAAAAATCCAGCTTCAAAGAACAGTGGTTAGTTAACTAACTTCTGAAATTCTTAAAGATCTCAATTAGCATTTTCCCTTATTCCAAAGTAAATACATAGAGATAGGCATTTAAAACCTAATGTAGAAAAAAATAATTTTTTGACATATATAAAATCAGTGAATGAATCCAAAGCAGTCCATTTCATTCTGCTACAAATTGATGAAAAGCAAACTGGCATAAACGGTAATTACATTTCAGGCAATGTTCTGCAAGGCATGTTCAGCTTCTGAAGAATAGAGCAGCTGCTTGTAAAATGTGACAATCTCTTCCACTTAAGAGAGGAGCAGAAAAGTCTCATAAAAGCAGAAAGTCACATGAATGGAATAAGTGTTTATTCTTTTAAATCTATGGATGGATAATAAACTTTAACTTGAATAAGCAGGAAAAAATGTAATACTGGTTTCTACATGAATATTATAGAATGTTAGTATTTTCATTATTTCTTCTTATAAATTTTCAGATATAGCACAAATCATTCAGATATTTTAGAAACTGTAAACTCTATGTTTTATGCTATCTGTCACAAAATGTAATCTCAGAGTAGACGGTATTCAACATAAAATCTGAAACCATTCCTGATACAGCTCCATAGGTAATGCTCACAAGTCGTTAAACTGATTTTCAGATTAAATCTGCTACAACAGTTTCAAAATTAAGTACCATATCTGAAATCTTAGCACATCTTTTATTTGAACTCAAACTACTTCAAACTGAGTCAATTTTCTCTGATTAAAGCCTTGGCAACCACCAATGAGAGCTTGCTTTTAACATGTCAGTTCACAGACTTCAAGAATTCTACTTTTTCTAAAGTTCACTCAGGAGTTAGCAAATAATTTTCAGATTTCAATTCAGGGGAGAAATGGTACCCAGAGGACCTATTTAAGGATGACAACTTTTCCCCCTATTCACTACTCCCTGTTGAAAAACTTGTAAATATAAAAATTACAAACAAGTATGATTCAGAGGAGTTTATCAAACTGGATTTGACTAACCCATCTAGTCTTCTGATGCCAAGATAAGGTAAGGATGCCACCACCAAAATAAAGTAGCCTAGCATAAGTTTCTCATAATTTCTGGTATTTCCCCTTTTTGCAGAAAAAAACAGTAATTTCCTACACCATTTTAAAGTGCAACTAACAGAGTGAGGAAACTTGCTTAAAATTCAGCATCGGAATCTAAACACTTGACTCTAAGGAGGATTCCCCATGATGGTTATTCAGAATTTATTTACTTTTTTACTTATAAAACATGAATAACAGCTTTCTTGTAAGGCAGAAAACACAAAAAACAAATTTAAATAGGATGTTTTGTAAAAATCAGAGATAACTACAAGGATGGAAATGGGCAAGTACAGTTTTTCAGTATAACACCATCAGGTCAAAATGATAGCCTCAATTATCAAAAGGGTGCCGCTTCTACATTTTATTTAAGAAAGCAAGGAGGCACACACTAAATGATTTAGAAATATTTCAAAAATTGCTAATTTTTAGACTGTTATCAGTGGGAAATGGGCAGAAGTATTTACAACAGCAACAAACAAGAATGTTACTTCATCCTTACGGTTGCTTTTTAAATGAGCAGTGATTCCCTGTGGGAGATACCTTATTGGAAAAGTTTGTGTTCTTAAGTAACCTATGGGATATTTAGGTCGTAAAGAGCATTGCTTTAGTGCATTTGAACCAGACTAATAATAAGAAATAATATCAATAACATATTACTCCCTTAGATCATTAATTTAGTCACTAGTCAACTGTAAATTGGGTTGATTTCTCCCACTTTGTAGAAGTACTTGAACCAAGAGATGAATAATTTCCTGGAATGGATTAAGTTAATTAAAATATCTCTTTTTGGTAATTTGGCACTTAAACTATAAAGCAGTGAAATTCAAACAAGTAGAGCTCAAATTGTGAGTAAGATACCCAATATATTTTCCAGTTTAAATCGATTTAGTCATAGTAGAAAGAGAAAAAAATGTCCTTTTTCCTACTTCCTTTCTCTACCTGCCATTACAACTGCTGGTCTCCAGTTTGGCTCCAAAAGAAGCTGCCAGTTCACAGTGGCAAGTTAATCAAGGCAATTTGATGAATATATAAACACAGAGCACAAGTGTACCTTTGTACCACTAGCCAGGGCTTTAACTTTTAAGCACATTGTGGGTAAATTTAAGAATGCCTGATTTTCAAAACTTAGAACCCAGGAAGGCAGAATCAGTGACTCAACACTTTAGCAACATTCATCACCCCATATAGTTACAAAAATTTTTTTCTTGTGATGAGAACTTATTTATTTATAAAATTATGATCTCCTGATATCTCAAAACAGAGGAGTCATAATATCAAGATTAATAACTGTCTCAGGGTATATTCTCTGTTCATCAAAAGAAGAATATTTGTAGCTACATGTTCTTCTTTTGGAAGCAAATGTTCCAAGTAAGATTCTTTTTTTAAATTAATTTTTACTGGCGTATAGTTGATTTACAATGTTGTGTTAGTTTCTACTGTGCAGCAAAGTGAATCAGTTATACATATACATATATCCACTCTTTTAGTCTATTCCCATATAGGTCATTACAGAGTATTGAATAGAGTGGGATTCATGCTTTGTACATATTGAAGAAAAGAAGATTCTGCATTGCTTTAAAAATTCAGTGAAACCTAAGTAACAATAACTTTAAGAATTACACATTCTAAAGTGAAAATAGTTTTTGACCTTCTACAACGTTGTCAGATTTTCTGTATCAGGAAGAGATCATTCTTCTCAGCAGGGTACCATATATATTGCAAAGTGCAGTGTCCAAATAATTTTTTAGAAAACAATTTTGTCAAATTATGTGCTTAGCCCTCAAATTAGCCCTTTGAGATGGAAAAAACTTTGGCTTATGAGTTAACCCTTCGTTCACTTGGATTCTAAATCAAAAGTGAATGTGGAAAAGAGTGAGAATAATAGAACTTCATAAAATTCTGAGAAGCCAAATGAATTTCTTCAGTGTGGAAAGTATCTTGAAAAGAACAAAGCACGACAAAATAGCTTCACTTTGTGACGATGATCACTAATAATGATTAAAAAAAAGTGTTTTCTTCATGATTTTTACTATTGCAAGACATGGCCAATTTTCAGAACTTTAACAGTTACAAGACTATCTGAAAATATCAAGATGTTTAAAAGGAACAATTCACTTCACTACAGCCAACACGTAATGATCAGGCTCCCAAGAATCGGCATCGTGAGTTAAATCATATTTAACACAAAATAAAGGTAGCAAGAGATACATCAAGTAAGATAAAACAACTTTCAAGTTTTTTTTCATATTGCAGTAACATAAGCAATTAAAAATTTTAGGAACTATATATAAATTTACATATGCAATAACAAAATGATTCATTGCAATGTTGTATTTAAACTCTGATGGTATTAAGAACATAATATCCCAATTTACCTAGACTTCTAGAGGCCTTTAAGAAAACATGTTTGCCTTCATCCCGGATGTCACAGAATTCATGCTCTCTTTGACCTAGTAGACATTCTTATATTTTATTAAGTGTATATTATTTGAGCAGTCATCAGTTTTCTTTGGAATGTGTTTAATTTAATGTACATATTTATGTGGCAGGCAGCCTCTAAGTTGATCCCTGATGATCCCAGGCACCTGGTATGGTATGGGTTCGTTGTACTGACCAGAACAGAAAAGAGTAGAATATGGTGCAAGTGATGGGGTGTCACTTCTGAGATTATGTTACAAAAAGACTGTAGCTTCTGCCTTGGGTGTTCTCTCTTACTCTCTTGCTTGCTCTGAAGGAAGTCAGCTGCCGTGCTGTGAGTTGCCCTGCTGAGTAGCGGCCCCGGCTGAGTACAAGGGTTGGAGTGCTGATCAAGGAAAAGACAGTCAAACACTTGACTAGTATGCTCCCAAAGGTACTTCATCAAGGTCATGGAGAGCAAGAAAAGACTTAAAAATCATCATCGAGGAGCCTGAGAAGACATGGTGACTAAATGCCATGTGATATCCTGGATTTGATACTAGAATAGAAAAAGGGCTTTAGCGGAAAAACTGCTGAAATCCAAAGAAAGTGTACAGTGTAGTTTAGAGTAATAGGCCAATGTTCCCACTTGAGTTTTGACAAAGGTACCATGGTTATGGAAAAAAATAGCATTTGGGGAAATTTGATAAAGTGTAAATAGGAACACTGTACATATTGTCTTTGCTACTTCCCTGTAAATCTGAGTATACATTATGTGTTATACCTATAATACATACTGCATATAACATAAAATTAGAAAGAGAGAACACTTGGACAATTAAGGTTTATTAAATGTCAGCTACTTATCAATTTTAAGAGAATGCTATAACTGTCCTTAATAAAATGTACTTTATGTCTCTTAAAGATCAATTCGTGAAATATTCTTCCATGGGGATTTCTCCATTTTAATTTGAACTATGATAACTGATTTTAGTCCTGGGATAAATCTGCTTCAACTCTATGTGCTTTTAAATAGTTTTTATATGTAGAAGCTCATTTTATCTTAAAAGTACCTTGTTATATCAGCAGCAGATGTTTTAGTAAGTCCATTTTAAATATAATAAAACTGAGGCCAAGAGATTTATAGGAAATAAAGACCTTTATGTGCATCCTCCTATTTCAGTATTCTCTCCTCTATGGCAGTGACTTAGGAGTTCTCTTCTTTAAAGCCTAGGGCTATACATGGGGTACAGAGACACTGATAAGCATGTTTTGTGTCTCTGATTACCCCTGATTATAATGTAGATGTATCATGAAACTTTGCTTTTAGATGATTGATGCATTTCAAGATGACTAGGATTAAAAGAGTTTGTTTAGTATTTTACTGAAATTTAAAATAAATACATGCTTAATTAGCTTCTGTCAGCTACAGGATTGGAACTGTAAGTATATTTTGTGTAAGTATTCATAAAGATTTTTGACAGAGAACCATCCCTTTGAGTCCTACCTAACTTTCAGCACAGACTTAAATGATGATATTGTTTATTCATGTTCCATTCATTCTTTATACTTCACTGCCTTTAAATATGCAGGGAATCACGGAGTTGAATTGTCTTGATAGACTTATACTAATTGCCCTATTGCAGATTTGTTGAGTATGGATACATATACAAATAGGATGCTGTTGGGGAGTTTAACTATAATTAACAGTGGGTTATTATACTATATGGCATATAAATAGAGAAAATATGCTAAATATTATATTATAATATATTAAATAATCCTTATATGCGTATATATATATATATCTGAAATGCAAATATATCCATATAGATTATATATAGTATATATGAAATTGATAATTGATACTGATAAATATCAATTGTATAGCTTGCTATAGATTTGTATAGTAAAATACAAATTTCCATAAAATGTGTGCTCTTATACTCATTACTTTGGAATAAATTTCACATTTTCTTTTATGCTCAGAAGTAAAGGAAAAATATTGATACAAAAATCTAAAGATACTCATTTCATTTTGTTTGAAATCATATTATCTTATTCAAGAAAATGTCATAGATAAAGGATATGCAATTTTTCATGGTCCTTAGTATTCTAACAAAAAGAAAGGTAAGTGAGGCTCCTTGATACTCAATAGTGAATAGGTTCAGAAGAATGAAAATACTGAACAGGTCATGAGGCGTGACTTGGGATCTAACCTATACATAGTACTGACTCCTAACTACAGTATCCATGAAACACTTTGTACATGTCATGATCAAGTTCAGACAGAGACCCCTTTGTCACTCATAATTCAAGGATTATTTAGAATTGTGTTGGGAGATCCCTGGGACAGAAGATTTTTGATATGCATGGTGGTTAAAGTAGTTTTGAAAAAAGTGTGTGGGAAAGGAGATAACAAAAAGTTAAAGAATATTTTTTATAAAATATTTTAAGCATACCATTTCATTTCAGATTTCAGAATTAGAGAATATTATTAGAATAAAACTGAAATCCCAAACAACTAAAAGCAGTATAAAAAGGTCAAAAAAAGAATGTTTTGATCAATAAATCAAAAGTTTTTAGTGTATATTAGAGAATAACTTTGAAGCATAATTGGTCAAATTGCAATAGGCAAGTTTTTTGGTCTGTTTTCAAGCTCAGATACAAAGTTCTGAGTAATTCCAAATGAATTAACCAGTTAGTTAGGAACTATGAGGATCAGCATGAATGCTTCACATGTTTCCTGTACAAATACAGTTCAGAAGCTTGGATAAGAGAGATTCAGAGAGAAATAAAATAATTACCTTTCTTTATGATACTACTGACAAGGATATAAAGCTTTATATACTTATAAATAATTTGCCCAAAGCTCAAAACATAATAATTGCTAAAGTCACTTCAAGAAAAATAAGGAACTCTAAATCATTTAACTTTCAAAAAATATAGGTCATCTAAGTAAGCGTAAAAGACAGTGTGATGGAATAAAACAAATGTGAGAGAGTCGGGGGTGGGGGTGGGGAGGTGTGTGAATTTCAGACTGAAATTTGATTTTTAGAGTTTGATTTTTAGTTTCTCTACTTATTTATGTGGCACTAGGAAAAGTATTTACTTTCTTTGGGACACAGGTTTTTCCTCTCTAAAATAGTATTGAGAATACTACTTTGTAATATTGTTGTAGGCATTCATGTTAGATGTAAAGTCCCTTGCTCAGTGCTTTCTCACATAGAAAGACTTGATAAATGCTATCAATTATTTTGAACATAGAAAATTACTGGAAAAAAAACTAAACAGTAAACTTAGGAGATTTTCAATTCTTAAACACTCAATTATGTAATCATTTGCATTTAGGAAAATCTTGCTTATGATTGATTTATCTCCTCAATGACCAGGGAGATAATTTAGAAAGCCATAAATAATATTCTTTTGTCAAATATTTTCTGAATGTTTCATACCCATAGGAAATATAAATACTAAGGCAAGATAAAGTACAAGACGTGTCACATGGCAAAACTGCATATGGTTACTATCTACACTTAGGTACTCATAAGTTCCATAGTAATTTAGAATTTTTAAAGATGGTTTCACTATATGTGTAGAATGATCACATAGTACAGTTCTGATATGCTTCTATTCTTCCTTTTGCTTCCCTCACCCACATATACGCTATTCCAGTCTTATAAATAATATTTCACTCTGAACACCCCAAGTTATTTCACAACTTGTGCCTTTAATTATGCTCTTCCCTTGGCCAGGGATTCCTATCTTTACTATAGACTGTAAGCTACAAATGCGCCAGAATTGTCCTCTCCTTTGTAGGGCTCTACGTTCGCTATATGTCTAATAGTTGTATCATAAAATGAATGTCCCTCCAGAGAATCCCTCCTTATTTCTCAAGACTCGTCTCAAGACAAGGTTAAACGTCTTCACTGCCAAATCCTTCTCTCCTACATTTTTACAGCTCACTGTAGAATTATATACCTTATCCTTTGAGCTTTTAAAACATCCCATGTTTGCAACTAGTATAAAACTTAAGATCAACAGAATCCATTCAGAAGTGAGGATAGAAAGGGAGAAACATCATTAACCTCTTAGAACTCTCTCTAAAATAATTTTTAGTGATACACACAGCAGTTCTCAGATTCATAATTCTATAGCCCTGAAGATGTAGTACTGTGTTGTTGACCTGTCTTTAATAAATCATGATCCTCCTTGAATTAAAGTCCATGTAAGGTAAATTATAAAAATATACCAGAATGTTTCTGCATAGCTTTTGATGAAACCACACTTTTATAATAAATTGTAATAATTTAAATAGACCAGTTACTGTAGAATCCAAACAATAAAAACAGAATTATTACCCATGGAGTTTGAGCACTGCCATCTCCAAGTATCACAGATTTTCATGATTTTTTTAAAAAAGAAAATACCACCTAGTGTCCATCAACAGATGAATGGATAAAGATGTGGCACATATATACAATGGAATATTACTCAGCTGTAAGAAGAAATGAAATTGAGTTATTTGCAATGAGGTGGATGGACCTAGAGTCTGTCATACAGAGTGAAGTAAGTCAGAAAGAAAAACAAATATCGTATGCTAACACATATATATAGAATCTAAAAAACAAACAAACAAAAAAACTGGTCATGAAGAACCTAGGGGCGAGACGGGAATAAAGACACAGACCTACTAGAGAATGGACTTGAGGACACGGGGAGGGGGAAGGGTAAGCTGGGACAACATGAGAGAGCGGCATGGACATATATACACTACCAAATGTAAAATAGATAGCTAGTAGGAAGCAGCTGCATAGCACAGGGAGATCAGCTTGGTGCTTTGTGACCACCTAGAGGGGTGGGATAGGGAGGCTGGGAGGGAGGGAGACGCCAGAGGGAAGGGATATGGGGATATGAGTATATGTATAACTGATTCACTTTGTTATAAAGCAGAAACTAACTCACCATTGTAAAGCAATTATACTCCAATAAAGATGGTAAAAAGAAAAAAGCAAAAGAAAAAAGAAAATACATAGCCAGTTAATGATTGCAAGTTGAGTTATTAGTAGGAAAAAGAAAATCCAGAGATTATAGAAATTCATCTAGTGAAAGGAAAATAGCAAAATAACGAAATTAACTAACTTACAATGTAATAGCAAACTGCTTAAAGTTTATTTTAAGCAGAATTTAAAACAGAACAACAAATCTCGATGTTTTCTGTTTTTCTAGATGTGTCATTAAAAAAAACATAACTTAATGCTTTTCTAGGTATTGAAAATGGGTCAAAAGTAGTTCTTTTGAAATTTATGGACATCACACATTTTGCAAATAGACCTGCTATTCCCCACTTGAGAGTAGAAAATGGAAGTAAAAATTCCTGGCTCTTGAAATCCTCTCATTCATTCTCTTTGGTTTTGTTCTTGACTGCATTAGCAACACGTCCCAGTTTATTATCGTCAGCTTCTATTTTTAAGATCATGTTGGTCAGAGTTTGTCACCGTTGGTCTCGGGGTTTTCTAAAGTGATTTACATCATATTTTCTTCCCTCCTCTGACTTTTATGGTTGTCTCACTCTCTCACTGTGACTTTTCCAGCCTGTGTAGGAAACAGCCTCAAAATAGTTTGAGAAGTTGTACTTCTAGAGGATTAGTGGGTCATCATAGCCATGTTTTCCTTCTTTGCCTGAAATTATATTTTTGACTGTAAACCTGTGGACATGGTGATAGGGATGACAGGAGAGAAGAGCCAATATTTATCAAAAACTGTCTGTGATACACACGACTTTTCCTTGGAGCCTCTCTTGATTTTCCATGTGAAAACAGCTTTTCTTTTATGGAAGTGAATATTATAGTTTGAAAACTGTAGCAAATCCCAGATCTGTTCAATTCAATAAGGTCCTAAGCTTGGCTGTTCCTGAATAATTTTTTATTTAGTCCACTAGTGCACAAACTTTACACCATTACAGCAATTTCCCTTACTGTTTAAAACACTAAACTTTAACTATCAGCTAGTGTCCTATACCTTATATATTTTCTATAATTGATGCTATATGCTGTAAGTATTAAAATATAGAGTCAGCTAATTGGATAACAGTGTTACATTAGTTTAGTATTTCTTTTTTTACTTCAGTTTTGATTTTTTTTGTTTTTGCTTTTTCTTTCCATCTCAAATTTTCTATTTGTTTTTGTTTTGTTTTGTTTTGTTTGTGATGGGTATTATGGCTTTGATGCTAATAGATAAAACTGGAATGGACTTGATATTGATAACTACAAATGATTTTATGCTTGCCATGAGCTAAATTTAGCCAAGCTGATTGATCATGGATATCAACTAGTTACGAGAAGACAATAATTGGTAAACGCAAATAACTTTTAAATCAAGTCCTAAATTATTATACCACTGTAATCGTTAGCAAAAGACTATGTTCCCCAAGTCAATCATTCATTCATTTATTCATTCATTTTTTCATTGAATAAACATGCTTTGAGCGATTTGACCAGTCACTGTGTCTTTGAGTAATGGCCTGAAAAGAATTTTATTTCACTCATTTATCTCTACCCTAAATTTAGTATTTTAATATGTGCAAAGTTTAGAATAGCAATTTCTTATTTTTATATGAAATGCCTAAATATTTAGGGTTGCATTAAGTAAGGGTTTACTACAATACACGGTAGGCACTCCTAGTTTACATCACTTTTTTTTTTTTTTTTTACAAAAGATGTTGGGCGTAGGAGTTTATTAATTAATTAATTTATTTTCGCTGTGTTGGGTCTCCGTTTCTGTGTGAGGGCTTTCTCTAGTTGTGGCAAACGGGGGCCACTCTTCATCGCGGTGCATGGGCCTCTCACTATCTCAGCCTCTCTTGTTGCGGAGCACAGGTTCCAGATGCGCAGGCTCAGTAGTTGTGGCTCACGGGCCTAGTTGCTCCGCGGCATGTGGGATCCTCCCAGACCAGGGCTCGAACCCGTGTCCCCTGCATTAGCAAGCAGATTCTCAACCACTGCGCCACCAGGGAAGCCCGTTTGCATCACTTTTGTGTTGCCATAGTATTAACCTAATAATCTAGACGTTTTTAAACTCATTAGACTTAAATTAAGTCCCCCAAACTAATCAGCTATTACTTATTTGTACTCATAGCTTATATTCAGGCAGTCTTACTCACGTTATATCTATTAATCTAATTTTTCTTTAATGATACTTTTATTCTTGATTTTTAACTCTGAAATTTTCTTATAAATATAGAAGTTTTGACAGGAAACCAGAAGAAAATTTAAATATCTGCAATCTCATGTACTAGACGTAAAACACATCTGTATAGATGCCCAGCATATGTTAGTATTTTGCTTACTCATAAAAATTTATTCTGCCAGGCAAAACAGTGAACATTTAGATGCATCCCTTTATGAGAATTTCACTACCCATAAATAAGCATATATATATAAAATTAAAAATTGGCATCCTCTTACATGTAGATAATCTGATGTCTACGTCTTAGTATTAACATTATAATAATATAATTAATATATAATGTTATTATAATATATAGTATATATGATATAATAATATAATGATTGTGAGCACTTTCCAATTCACTAAACATTCTTTGAAAAGATTTCATTATCACCATAATACTAGTGTCCTGTACTCTAAGTGCATCTGTCCAAATTTTATTACAATTTTTATATAAAAACCTTTGCACCTATCTTTGTCCACAGTTCTGATTATTTCCTAGTTTTGTCTACGATAATATATTGGGTTAAAAGTGTAACTTTAAAAGCTTTGGTAGGTATTGTAAGAATAATTTCAAGTTATTCCTATTGTTTGTGCCACACTGAACACTGTTTCCTTTCTCACATTTCATGATACAACAGTAAAATGCTTATAAGTTTCCCATATATCTTGCTATGTTTTTTCTTTGGATTTTTCCCTCCTTAAATTTTATTCAATAATCAAAATTTAATTCAAGAGTTACTCCAGAAAACTTTACTTAACATCCCCAGGCTGGGCGAGATGGTCTTTATTGACTCTCATAATAGTCTGTGCATATCCCAAAGTAAGACTTGTGTATCTGTGCGTATTTGTGTCTCACTTAAGAATGATGATCATATCTCTCTTTGTAGCGCCTGGGACCAGCACAATGCCTGGCCCATGGTTGACATCAAATAATTTTTTTAATTAAATAATCATCTGACTGATATACTATTCAATCAATAAATTTGATTCTCACAACAAACTTTTCATGTGGGCAAGTACTATTTTCCACTTCATATTGAGCAAAGAAATATAAAATGGATTACTTTCCTGGAGTCAGACAACTAGAAAATGTATGCAGTGTGTTTCTGGAGCCAGAAACAGACTTTATGAATCCTATTATACTATTATATTAATTTTCTCAAATGTGACACAGGAAATCTATGATGGAAATAGCCAAAAGAACTGGAAAATCAGCTTGACAGTTAGGAAGTGTTAGGTTACAATAAATATCATTATTTTTGCCCATATGATATTAATAGTGGATTTATATTACCTTTTCCATCGTTTTTTATTTCCACATTTTAAATGTCTTTGTAATAAAAAAATAACATGAACTGACTGTCATTAAATAATGTATGACATGACAAATCATTCTTAGTAATTTTTCCTATAGGAATCTATTTAAAGACAGAGGATATGAGACTTACAGTGTGATTTATAAACGTGCATCATTAAAATATTTGAAATATGTTTTTTCAAAAACATCTGGTAAGCATTTTATGTAAAATTGTCCTTTTTCTTTTAACTTGGCCTCAGCTAGAGGAGTATATCTAGGAAGTCCATTTTTTCCCACCACAATAACCTACATTGCTTTAAAACAGCATTCTTTATCGGTAAAGTGGCAGAGTAGAAATAGCATGAGCTTTGGAATCAAACATACCATATGTTTGAGCCCCAGGTCACCCCACTTCAGGATGTATGATGTTAGGAAACTTATTTCACTTTCTGATCCTCATTGTAAAATGGAAATAGAAATAAATGTCCTGATAATAAACATCAGAGCCATATATTGTGAATATTCAGTATATATAAGTTTCACTTTGTTTCCATCTCTCTAGGAGGAAAGATGGTGTTGCTGGACAAAAGGCTGGGGAAATAAATGTTGGGTCTTTTATACCCCATATAATGAGTTTTCCTTCAGATGGTTATCAGATTTACAATAGAAGATTCTAGGGCCTTAATTTTGCTATGAATATGTAAGGTTGGTTTGACCTTTGAATAAGTGTGATTGATTGGTTGTGGTATAAAGCAGTGAATTAGCTTGGCCTGTTTAGAGGCAGCTGATAAAATCCACAGCTTTACCGAGTTTGCCTCACAAAGTTGCTTGTCTTCCAAACTGACTACTGGCCGAAAAGTTCTCTCTCTTCTGACTAGGGAAAGAGTAGTTCTTGGCAACTGAAGTGAGCTGCAGGCTGCTAAAATGAGTTCCAGTTATTCTATAGTTTGTTGAGATTTCATGGGGCCAAAAAATAATATCATATAGGCTTACCGAAGCCCAAACACACTGAGATAAACACAGTAGTAAACTAAATATCAGTGTTATTACTCAAAAACAGGATTGGAGGATGTGGTGAAGATAAGGAGTCCCAACGGGCTTCCGCATCATTCTCTCAGAATTAGACTTGCTCACGGAGTCACTGGCAGTCCTGGGAAATCACCGACCACTTCTCACAACGGCAAACAGCCGACTTCAAGGTCATGAGCAGACCAGAATGTTCCCAGTCTGCAGGCTGGCAGAGCCACAGGACTGAGAGCAGAGAACGGCTTTAGAAAGGTCAATTCCTTCTACCAGTTTCTGCAACCAGGTAAGTTATTTTTCTTTCCTTAGGAAGGAGTTTCCGAGAGGTGTGAACTGAGGCAAAGAGTATTATAGTAAAGCAATAGTTCTCGAAATGTGGTCCCCAGATAAGCAGCATCAACATCACTGGGAACTTAATGGAAAAGGAATTTCTCAGGTCCTGCCTCAAACCTATGGAATTAGAGACTCAGGATACAGAACCCAGCAATCTGTTTTTTGTTGGTTTGTTTGTTTGGTTTTTTGCGGTACGCAGGTCTCACACTGCTGTGGCCTCTCCTGTTGCGGAGCACAGGCTCCGGACGCGCAGGCTCAGCAGCCATGGCTCACAGGCCCAGCCGCTCAGCGGCATGTGGGATCCTCCCAGACCGGGGCACGAACCCGTGTCCCCTGCATCGGCAGACGTACTCTCAACCACTGCGCCACCAGGGAAGCCCCAGCAATCTGTATTTTAACAAGTTAGACAGGTGATTCTGAGATGTTAAAGTTTGAGAACCATTGAATAGAGGAAGTCTCCTGTGCTAATTTCCTATTTATTTCTCTATAACAAATTACCACCAATTTAACAGCTTATAACAACACCTATTCAATATCTGATGCTCCACAGGTCAGAAGTCTAGGTGGACTTAACTGTTTTCTTTTCTATGGGATTCAAAAGGCCACAATGAAGGTGTGAACCAGGCCAGCATCTTATGTGGAGGATCTGTGGGTTGGGGGCAGGTATCTGATTCCAAATTCAGTTGGGTTTTTAACAAAATCCAATTCCTTGCTGTTCGTTTCCTACAGCCTGAGGTCCTCATTCTGCTGCAGGCTGTTGGCTGAGGGTTCCTCTCTGCTCATAGGACCAGCGCTCAGGTCCTTCCCATCTTACCTCTTGCATCTGAAAAGCTGACAATGGAATATCCTCTCATGCCAAAACTTTCTCACACTTCCAATCTCTTTGATTTCTCCTTCTGTTACCAGCCAAAGGAAACTCCTTGCTTTTAAAGAGCCCATGTGATTAGATTACATCAACCTGAATATCTGGTACCTTTTATTTCTGCATTTTAAAATAATTTTCTGCATTTCTCAAACTTTCTATAATCAACATATTTATCTTCTAATTAAAAAAAACACAAATTCTTGTTTTGGAACAGAGTTTGGTCTTACTTTGTATAATTTTTAATTGGGCATTTAAATGAACAAAACCTTATTATTCCTGTGTAGCAAGAGAAAACTGATAATTTTGTAGACGCCCATCACAGGAACTACTACTTAGATGCATGAAAATGTCCCACTATCCAGGGCTTGTTGAGAGACAAACATTTCAGATACTTAATTTCTTAGCACCCACCTGGAGGTAGACAGTTGCACCGAAATTAGGCTCACGTTATCAGATGCCCTGCCCTAGATATTATATCCAAATATCTAACATTTTTAAAGCTAATTATGGAGAGAGAGAATAGATATTTCACTCTGGCAACACAGTATTAACAGCAACATCTAGTCTCCAAATAATCAGATGTAACAGCAACTCCCCAATTTTCTCCCCAAAGTGTGACAGTTTTAGAAAAGTAATATCAAAGAATTTCTGTAGAACCAGTTCAATGAACAGGGATTTTACTACCATTATGACTATGTGAAAATCATTTCTCCAAATATAACACCTAAAAACTCTTCACAAGATTTTTATAAATTGCCTGAAAATACTTTTCAGTAACCATAGCCATTCTAGTGAAGAGTGGAAATTCTGGAAAACAGAAAGGACAAGATGGTGAAACCCAAAATATATCAAACTCTGATGATACTAACATCCATATTAGCAAATCAGTCCCTATAGAGTAATTTCAGATGCTTATCAAAGAATGGAGTTATTTAATATCACAAATTTTATTTAAAATAGGATATTAAATATTAGAATTGTTCAAATGAGCCTGTAATTATTGAATTAAAGTCTAACTTCAAAAGTCACAAGCAATCAGAGTATTTCTATAGCTAGTTCTCACATTTTTTTCTTTTTTCCCTGTTAATGGTAACTTTTACATTTTATTTTTCACTGAACTCTCTGTCTCCCCTGTTGGAAGCCACTGACTCTGTCCTATCTCTTCTCCTGCAAGTACAATTTGGTCTAAAAATGCCTCGAGTATTTGTTGATGTAAAGTCAACCTTACTGAAATTTCTTCTTAATATGAAGTAAATGAAATTTGGAAAAAAATACCCTGGATTTAGGTTTTCTTTGTCTTCACACTGAGCTGTGTAATATTAATTGGGATGCCTTACCTGTCAAATTTTACTCCGTCATAAAATGGGAATTAAAACAGCCATTCCACAAGCTCACTGTAATATTAAATATATATGTCAAATGTTTTTGTACGATAAAACAATTTTTGCCTACAACAGACTCCTATTTGCCATTGTGTTATTTGATTTTAAATGACTTTGACTAACCGAGTGGACAGTAATTGCTTATTTAAACCTGAGTAATAATCCTAAGCCTTAAATATTGTGCTTTCCTATTTAGGAGTGTATGATGAAGAACCACACTAGTTTATCAGGATTCAATTCACAGGGTTCATTTACCTTACAGTTTTAAAATTGCAGTCTTTTCGCCATACTGAACACCAAATAGGAAATGTTCTTAAATAAATTATTTAGATGTCTAAAGAAGTTTCATGTCAATTCTTAGAATATTTGTAAAAGAAAAGAACCGACTATCTGAACTGAATTGTTCACCTCCTGATATGTCTTTATGAATAGGTTAAATCTTCATTTTTAACCTTCTTAGAGATATCTTTACCTCCGTTTAATATTAAATAGATGTAAGATGTATTATTCCTACAATTTTAGCATGGTTACAGTTTTTAAAACAAAACTATAATTCTCTGGTCTGGAAACATGAATAAATTGTGAAAACACTTCTTTACCATAACCATAGTTACATTCAAGAAGTTAGCTATATATATATATTTTTTAAATTTTTGCTTCATTCATCATAATTGTTTTAATAAGTAATATTATTGACAAATATATATTTCCTATAAGGTGACTACAGGTTGCAGTATTAGCTGACCTAATAGCATTTTGAACTCAGAGAGTTATCCCATATTATTCTAGATCAAGTGAAATCATATTTCTAAGTATCCACACACCACTCCTAGATGAAAAGCACATTATCACAGTTCTATCTACGAGTGAACAGGATTCTGTTCCTACTGTTTGGAATAGGCCTCCTGCAGTTAATGATTCTACACAGGCATTAATCACATCCTCTATCAAGTAGCCTAATGATGCTGAGGAGGTGGAATCATTCTGATGCTAAATTATATTTTGCCTGACAGGGAATGAAAATTCTCTTTTAGTAATTATTAAAGAGATTGGTAATAAGAACAAGAAAATGACATGTCAGAAGTATTATTTTAATTTTTCTTTAGAGAAAAAGAAAGTATTTACAAAAAGCGAGCTGTCCTTTTCATCACTTTTCCCTTATTTCTTGTCAAGTTATTACATTGTCTATGTTACCAAAGTTACCTGTCCTGTTTGGAATATGTTGGAGTATTATACTTTTCTTACACTAAGCATCACTTGTAAAACTTAACTGGGTCATATCCTCGTAACAAAGGAATATTTTACTGTTTTATATATGTGAAAGGCTTTCAGAGCTACAAAGCCCTGTATAACTCGTCTGGAACTCACTGCCAATTTTAAATTTTACCTCACAAGTAACTGAAGCCTGGTTATAAAAAAAATAACAACCAAGAGAAATAAATTAACTAAAATAGTCTTCAGAAGAATGTTATTCAGAAGAGGATGAATACTGCAGATTAAGAGTTCTGGGAGATAATTATAAGTGGGAATTAGCAATAGGTTGTCTTTGCTTTAAAATGAAAGAATGGTAAAGCTTCTATTTTAAAATCCAATTAATTATGGGAGGATGGTAGAGTTTTATGTCTTCCTTTTTTCCCCTACATCCAATATACAATCATTTACCAACCCTTGTTAATCTTACTGCTTTTCATCCTTCAAACCATCCACATAGTCCTCTCCACCAAAACAAGAACAACCCAGTTTATCTCTATCATCTCTGATCTTTATTCATTCATCCTCCTCCTAGTGACATGTCCACCTTCATCCGTGCTCTCTTTCCGATGTCCTTCCATTCTCCAAAGATATCTTCTGAAACACAGGACTCATCTTGCCACTCTCCTGATTAGAAATTCAACATGACAGTTAATTGTATATGTCAGCCTTCTAGGATATAGTGCTCAACTGTTTAGTCAAACAATAATCTAGATCTTGCTGTGAATGTCTACTTAAAGATGTGTTTAACATCTAAATCAGGAGACTTTGAGTAAAGCAGTTTATCCTCCATAGCCTGGGTGGGATTCATCCCATCAGTTGAAGGCAAAGACAGATTTCCTGAAGAAAAGCAATTCTCAAGACTTTAATATAGAAAACTTGCCTGCAATCATAGGATTAAAAAGAACAACTTCTCTTTGAAAAAGAACTTTTCCAATTTCTTAAATCTATGTTTTAAATGGCAAAAGAACCACATGTTCATTGTAATAAGTCTGAAAATATAGACTATATATATATATATATATATATATATATGTAAAATACAAATAGCATCCCCATCTCCTACAACAAAGTTATACACGTTAGTAATGTGTTCTGCAGGGTTCCATACCTTTCCTCTAGTATATTTTCAATGTTGCACTCTGTAATTAGATTTGTGATTGTCCAGATTGTGACTGGTAGATCATTTCCAGATCATTTGCTACATTTTTACAGCAATCAATACTCGCAGAATTAGTACTTGTACAGTAGTATTCATGATAGTCGAAATATTTCTAAGGTGATAATTTTCTAAGAGGATGGTGTTGATAAGTAGTAGCAATAATCACAGGTCCATAGGTCCTAGTGAGCAGAAATTTCCTGATGCCAACAGCAATCATCCAAGACTGTGGCTAAGTATGTCATGTGGTGCCTTTTTGCAACTAGAAACTGAACCGGCAGGTGATCCAGAAGAATACTTGGAATCTTTTCTATATAATAAATGATAATTTCTTGAAAAGCCCTGTCATTCTCTTCTGAAGTGGAGTAATACAATTTTTGAAAATTATTAACTCAAGAAAATACTTTGGACACTCAATAAATTATCCATTTAGCCAAGTGATTTTTGAAACTCTATCACAAATGAGAAGGTTTGGACTACTAGAGAAATCAAAGATGAGATTTAGAATAAAATATATATTAGATGCTCAATAAATGAATTTTGATGTCATGAATAAATGTATATGGACCAGAATAATGAGTAAAGATTTTAGCTATCATGTCATCAAAATCATAACTTTTATTTTGAAGGTATAAGCAAGAAACAAATACTTGCTAGCTTAAAAAAAATCAGAGATGGAGGCAAAATGGGAAACGCATTAGTTAGGGTTTAGTTTCGTGATATATATCAAAATAAAAATGACTGTTGGGTTGAATTTTTACCAAGTATATTAATTTCTAAGGTGGCTGTAAAAAAATGCCACAAATGACAGAAATTGTATTCCCTCATGGTCTGGAGCCTAGAAGTCCGAAATCAAGGTGTCAGCAGAGCCATGCTTCTTCCGAAGGCTCTAGGGACAATCTGTTCTACGCCTCTCTCCCAGCTTCTGGTTGTTGCTGACAATTCTTGGCATTTCTATCTGTATCACTCCAGTCACTGCCTCTGACATCACACGGCCTATTTGCCTCTGTTTGTGTCTGTATCTCTGTGTTCAAATTTCCCTCTTCTTATAAAGACACCAGCCATTAGACTTAGGGCCCATGCTAATTCAGTATGACCTCATCTTAACTAATCACATCTGCAAAGACCCTTGCAAACAAGGTCACATTCACAGATCCTGCACGGACATGAAGTTTGGGGGCACACTGTTCAGTGCAGCACCCCAAGTCTACCTTGTAAATAGACAGTGGTTTTCAACTGGACTCTATTACCAAAGTTCCTTTTAGGAGCATTTTGTTGTCAATAGCGTTTCTTTACAACATAAACTAGGTATATTTTAAAACTGTTGAAACTCTTTTTCTGTTTCTTATGTTTAAATGCTTTCCTCTGTTAATTCAAGTGAGGTTTATTCATCACAAGTAAGTCGAAGACATATTATTTGTTAATTTTAAGTTACTAGTTATATAAGGATTATGTGTGTGTGTGTGTGTGTGTGTGTATTTCTTTTCTTTTTAGTGTCTTTATGGTAACTCTTAGACAATAACTCATGTCCTCCTTTCTTTGTAAGTAGATAATTTTGTTCAAATTGCAGCCTCATTTTCCCCCAAAGCTTTTTAATACTACATCATCTTCAGATGATTTGAGTATTTTTCTTCTTTTATATTGATCCATCTTTAAAATAATGTGCTTTTCAGAGTGCTGGAAACCATGACTTCTACCGCAGCCCTACATTTTCTATGACTGATAATGGATGTGCAGTTGGGAATAACTTTTTAAAAAGATTTGAAGCTACTGTCTCTTATTATTATTGCTTTTTTTCTCATTCTATTTCTAGAGAGAGGAAGCTGGAATGTGTTAACGCAAACTTATTTTTACTGATTTTAGTAAGATGATAGAAGTAATACTTAGAGAGTCTCATAGTCTTGTCTGTGGCATTTTTAACAAAATGTTCAATAGTAATACATTAATTTCTTTTGGAAAATGTAAAGGCTTTTAAATGTATAACTGATCTTAAACTAAAATTCTTACTTCATTATTACTGTATGAAAATAAAAGACCCTTTTTCATTTTAGGTATTTTTCTGTATACCCAGTAGTTATTTTAATTTTTTTTAATGTCTTAAAATGCATGTCTTTTTATGGCTTGATAGCTTATTTCCCTTTAGTGCTGAACAATATTCCATTGTTTAGATATGCCACAGTTTATTTATCTAGTCACCTACTGAAGGACATCTTGGCTGCTTTCAAATTTTAGCTATTATGAATAAAGTTACTATAAACATCTGTGTGCAGGTTTTTGTGTGGACATACATTTTCATCTCTTTTGGATAAATACCAAGCAGTGCAATTGCAGGATTTAATGGTAAGAATATGTTTAGTGTTGTCAGAAACAACAATTTTGCAAAAAATTTAATTTTAATGAAGTCCATGGATTGTGCCTTTGGTGCTGTATCTAAAAAGCCATCGCCATAACCAAGGTCATCTTGGTTTTCTCCTATTCGTATTCTAGAAGTTTAATGGTTTTGCATTTCATATTTAGGTCTATGATCTACTTTGGGTTGTTTCGTTAAGGGTGTAAGTTTTGTGTCTATATTCATTTTCTTGCATGAGAATGTCCAGTTGCTGCAATATCATTAGTTGAATAGATACACTACTGTTTTAAGTGGAGAGAAATTATTTTAGTTATAAATATAATTGTAAGCATTCACTGTTTATTTGTGATTTGGTAAAAATATTTCTCTTAACTAGTTGGGAAACACAGAGTCTAACTATGCCACTCATGGTGAAACCTTTCTACTTACCCTATTTTCCAGCTTCCGTGTTTATAATGAATTACATAATCTCCAATCTCCTAAGAATTTTTGTCTCTAAAATTCTTTGAACATGAAGTATCAGATTTGAATTGATTCATACAAGTACTTGGGAAGACTCAATTATTGGAAACTTAAAATATCTTTTAGCATAGTGTAGACACAACCTTAGAATCAGTGGGACATATTTTAGGGAAAAGTGAAGAAGCCCTCAGTGAAAAGGTGGTTCATTTAGTTCTACTTCTGCCTTTTTCTTGCATTTTCCTATTGTATTTCGGTTTATTCCCCTCTGTCAATATTCTAATTTGAAAATTATCTTAGCAATGGTGAAATACAAATCACCACTGTTTTTATTACTTACAAGGACTATTTGAGACATCTATGTAAAATATTCAGGTAATTAACATAGAATTTTGAGGCTCATAAAAAATCACTACACTCAACAGAACTTCCTGACATCACATAATAGATTGATTTTTAATGTAGTGTAATGTTTAGTCTCAGTGAGTGAGATTTCTGACTATAATTAGCTTTGATGGCTCAGAAAAAAATATTATCTATGGTGATTGATGATACTCTAGCTATGTATGTGAGAGTCAATAATTAAATTACATTCAGAACATAGAGGTATTTATGTCATTTTATTTGTGCTTCATGAATTTACTGTCCTTATCTCAGAATTCTTCAGTAATGTTTTGGCCACTCCAATTTTATTTCCATGGATTTATATAAAATTTTTACTTGCTATTAATTATTTGGAAAATTTCAAGTCTGAGGTGCAGTGCTGCTTTACATATACGTTTTTGCTAGAATATTTCCAAATGACTATTCTGATTAAGGGCTATTTTACAAAACGTTTTCTATTGCAAACAATCTTGTTATATTTTTTCCTCTGAGACTGTGATAATGTCAGTGCTAATTTAATAAACTAGTAACTTGATCCTTCTAATTTCCTTGATTCATGCTGTAGAAGCCTCTGCCTAATAGAGAAATCATACAATTTGTTATCTTGGTTGACTCTACATTCCAGATGCTGAAATAATGAGCTCAGGATATTTCAAATTTATCTGAAAACAGTTTATATAATCTCCCTTAGTTAAAGAAGCTACGAGCAGGATAGAATGATTAAATTATGATATTCCAAAATATAGATATGCTCCTGTCTTCTCCTTCCCAGATTTCTTTTCCTATGTCTCCTTTTCAATTCTAAGAAAAGGACACCACACAAATTTTGCATGACACGTAGAGTCCTCACTGAGCTGACCTCACAGGTGTTTCCATCGAATCCTAGAATATGTGTCAAGCTCATCTCACACTAGATCAACAACCTCCAACAGTCTATGTACTTTCACATTCTAATGCCCTTACTTATGCTTTGCTTTGTAGTCATAACAGGGTAATATGTGTTCTAGTTCCCCTTCTTCTCCAAGAAAATGGTAACACTGTACTTTTCTGCTCCATTTGAAGAGTGATGTGGAAATATGATATAGCTTGACCAGTTAAACATGAGCAGAAGTCAATTGCAGGAAGGAGATGTAAGACCTAGTGAATTAATATTTATACCCTCTCCCTGTGCCATAAGGATCTTAGATGCATGTGTGTGAAGATGAGTCTCCACCAGCGTAAATCCTAAGTGTCTACAACGGGCAGAGCTTCTGCATCAGTCAGGCTTCTGGCAGGAAAGAAAATTCAACTCACTTGGTTCAAAGAAGATAATGTAATGAAGGTACGACTTGGAGAAGCGGGGCCAGGGTTAAGGGGAATCACCATAAATGTCAAGGCCCCCAGAGGTAAGGGGGGGGGAAAGAACATTCCAAGTAGAGGAGGTAGCAGGTACAAATGAAAGGGAGAGGGGGCACTGAGCATGGGTTTTCAGCACTAAAGCAAATTAAAAAACTACAGAGATTGAGTGTGAGATAATCATGAAATGAGAAAGAAAAGTAATACTAATACTATGGTAAATTCATGTCTAATTGAGTGAAAGCCACTGCTCAAAGTACTTGAACTGTGTTAGCTTATTCGAGTTTTTAAATGATTATATGAAGTAGGTACAAGTAATAACTTCTCTGAGAACTGAGGCTCAGAGAGGGAAACATCTTGTATAGTTCAGCCGGTTAAAGTGTGAAGGTGTTTAGGTTTGAACCCAGGCAGTGTAGCTCCACAACTCTTGTCTATAACAACTACACTACACCCGCTCACACAGCTGGGTGAAAGATCGTGCAAGACTTGTGTGGCAAATGAAGGATTTCTTTTTCCCTTCCTCCTAAGAGAAATAGGAATCCACTGTAGGGTTTTAAAGGATAACCTGAACATATGTGATTTCTAAAATGGCTATTCTTTTTGTAGTGTGGAGAACTGGGTGGAGAGCAAAAGGTACACGTTAGTGAAACTATTTAGATAGAATCAGTATTAGTCTAAGCAAGAAATGGTGGTTTTTGGCTTAGAGTGAAAGTGGTACTGATGTTGAAAAATATGAATGCCTTTGAGACAGATTTAGAGAGTAAACTTGAAAGATCCCAATGTGAATTATATACAGAAGAGAGGATTAAGGACAAGCATTAAGGACAATGCCTATGTTACTGTCTTATTCAACTGGATTTACTATGGGGTTGTTCATTAAAATGAAAATAGTGAAGAAAAAAAACAGCAAAAGAGAGAGATGAGTTTGGTTTAGGACTGGCTGACTTCGAGTTGGCTTTTATTTATCCATATGTAGATACTGATTAAGCAACTTTTGGTGATGTCTGGTTCTCACTAGAGCTACTAATTTGGAGCCTATTTTTCTAGAGATGACATTTACAGCAGTAAACGTGGATTAGATTACCAGGACAGAGAATGCAGAGTGAAAAAAAAATGGGGTCTCAGACCAGGTCTTAATTGCTCCGACATGTAACAGCTCAGGAGAAGAGGTAGGATTTTAGCGAAGAAGAGGTAGATCCCCAGCAAAGAAGAATATGAGAAAACACTATAAATAGTGCTGAGAAGAGTACAAAGATGAACATAACCAGATACTTAGGATAGAAAGCAGGATGAAGAGCTGTCAGTGAAACCAAGAAGAGATTGTTTGAAAAGAAAGGCCACAGTGTTGAAAGTTGCTAACAGTTCAAGCAGTTAGAAAAATAAACGAATGGCTCTTGGTGTCAGATATGACCTTAAAAACCAGTTATTCCAAATTTATTGTTGTTAGTGAGATCCAAAGAAATTGAGGAATATGAAATATGTATTTTATACCATGTTATACATAGTGGCCATCATTATTTTCTCATTTAATTATCTAAAACAGTTAAAGTGCTTACATAATCACATCAGGAGGCATATATTGTCCTTTATTAGGAAAAATTATCCACAATTTGCAAATAAGACAAAGGGAATGTGGTATGTCCTTTCAATGTCATGCAGGGGCATTGCTTAAAAGAATCACCCAAAGATTATGTAATTCTCCAGGAAAATGTACTTGAGTTAGATTTAGCTCTTTACTATTTGATTAGTGCCCAGACACCACTGTAAAGCCACGTCTTAGTTTACAGGTTTCTCACCAGCAAAAAAGAAAAGAAAAAAAAACAACATAAACCCAAATTTATGATTTTATTGCCCCAGAGAATTTTAATTAGTGTCATGTCTTTCATGGTATTATTTTTATTATTTCTTATTCCACTATTTATAAATGCCTTAAAATGTTCTTTGAACCAGCTCTACTATCTCTCTGCCCCCCCCAACAATGAAATAATTTTTAGTTACATTTATATTTGTATAAGTAAGATAATTTTTAAGTTATACTTTTGCATAATCAATTGGTTTACTAGATTAAATCACTGTTTTACTGTAGCAAATAGCCCAGTGGTAGCCTGAAAATTATTGGTTCACTACAGATTATGTGATGAAATATCAAAAAAAGCTTACCTGAGGGCTTCCCTGGTGGCGCAGTGGTTGGGAGTCCACCTGCCGATGCAGGGGACACGGGTTCGTGCCCCAGTCCGGGAAGATCCCACATGCCGCAGAGCGGCTGGTCCCGTGAGCCATGGCCGCTGAGCCTGCGCGTCTGGAGCCTGTGCTCCGCAACGGGAGAGGCCACAGCAGTGAGAGGCCCGCGTACCGCAAAAAAATAAAAAAATAAAAAATAAAAAAACTTACCTGAAAATATTTTTCTAGAAGTTACATTTTATTATGCATAGTAGGATAACAAAATCGAACTATTTCCTTCTCAGACTGAGACTGTAGCACAATAAATGCCAGTTGTTCCCACATCCCAAGTTGAATTGTGATTCGACTATTTGAAATGGAGTAAAGAGCAAACTTTTTTTTTTTTTTAAATCTAAAGCTTCTCAACTACATAGAGACAACAAAAGTGTCAGGATTTAGAGATTAAGAGAAGATTTTAAGGGAGAGTTCTTGAAGTGCTGTGAGTCCCAATCGCAGTCCTCAAGGAAACAAAGTGGAAGGTACTTCCCTCTTCATATAATGTGAAAAAATAACAAGTTTAAGAAGACCACTCAGATAGCTTACCATGGCCCCCCCTTGAGCTTGAGGCGCACAGTGTATTCTTGTCTGACTCATATCCTCCTAAGGAACAAAAGACTGGATAGCTAGGTGGTATTAGGTCAGATCAAGGACAGAGGTGTCTGAGTTGAAATCAGCCTTCTGACAGTTTCTTCACACTGCCACTCTGGAGGCTAGAGGCTTCCAATGATTAGAGCAACATGAGCGCTGTACTTATCCTCTCTCAAAATCGCACAACCAGGTGAGATGTTACAGTGAAAGCAAGGCTTAGACCAAATTCTATCACTCATAGAAAAATGAATTGGCAAATAGACCCCAGACAGTCCTGAGCTGTACTGTTGCAGCCATATTCAGTCCTATATCCCATAAGTTCATCGGTATTCAGTTCTACATTTAGTACCTTTTCCTCTAGTACGATGACAGATTCCTTCATATCATGGTGGCACCGAAGGAATAAACACCTGGGCTAAAACCCCCACTTGGGAAAATGTTACACCTTGAGTTCTCTAGAACTTGTCCAAAGGCCAAGTATCTGTACAAATTTGCTAGTCAATAAACATATCTCAACCACTACCCGTTTAGCAAATACGTACATATTTGTAAATTCCCTTAGGCTGTTTAACAAGTCCTCTGTTGCAGATTGAGGCAATGATAGTCCAATCGTTTTTAGTTGAAATCTACCTCTTTATGATTTTTCCAGGGGTTCCTTATTTCTCTCAGTAGAAATCGAAAGTTCCTAATTTTCAAATGCTGACTCACTACCCTTAGGGTGAATATTCCTGATTAAAGTATTTCAAGTGTCAACCAAATACCTAGAGGGTATAATACAAATATGTATTCCATAAATGTCACACATGTGATGATGAGTTATTTTTAAATAAATTACTGACATTATAAGACCTAAATTTCTATAGGGTTTCCTGGCAATGGATTGGGTAGGCTGTTTGCATAGGACAAGATATAGGCAATGGCTAAAACTAACCATCCAGAATAGAGTTGCTCTTGGTAACCCTAAAGGGAACCACGTGTGAGAAATTCCCAGTGATGGGGCAGTGGGCTCGGAAGAACCCACGCACCATAAGAGAAAGTGTCAGCTTTAAGCATCTACCAGGCACACACAACATTATTAATCTAGTAAGAGCTTTCATGCCACGCTCCAACAACTGGTGTGGATTGAAAACTTCTCCCTTGATGGGGGATGGGTGGAATTTCAACTTTAAATGAAATTCATAATGTTGAAATTAATACAGTGGATTGAACAAAATAATTATTGAACTGAGACTGTGTGTGGAACTGGAAGTTACTGGTGGATTCTTGTTATCTGAAAGTGACCATGGCAGGTATGGGATGTGCACTGCTTTTCACCCAAGGAAGCAAAGGCAAAACAAGTCTCACAGCACAGGGGGAATGGACAGTGGAGGATAAAAATAAGGCTCCTTTATATATGCTCTCAGTGAGTCCCATTCTTCAGTATAATGATTCCTGTCATTCAGATGATTCAGAGTGAGGCACCTTTGAAATAAACTTATTTTTTTATCACTCAGTCTTTTATAGCATAACCATAATGAGTTAAAGGGAGATTCTCTTCCTGTAAGAGTGAGAAAAGGAAAGAAAGATAAAGTAAGTGAGGGAAACTGAAGACACCATCCTGCCTCGTATGTTTTAGGACATTTTATCTGCAGTTGTTCAAAATTTCAGATTTAAGATGATGTATCAACTTGTTGGCTGAATAATGTCATTCAATAAGCCTGCCCCTAGCTACCTATTGCATGTAGGTTTTCTCTGGGCTATAATTCCTCTCTCATAATCTCTAAAATGACCATTCTAAGTGCTTTTGGCTTAAAAGACTATATTCCAGAAAAAATATAATTGGAGAAAAGATTGCAGATTGGGTAGGAATTTGAATAATGTTATAATTTCTATATATTTAATTACCTTTTCTTTTTGCATCAGCTCCAATCTTCCACTATTTAACATCATTATGTTCACTTATCATGTACATTTCTGTGCAAATTATCAAATGTGCCAATCAAATTATGGGGAAAAAATTGTCAACTAATTTTAGAGTAAAATAAATGATTTATAAAATATTATACTTAACGTATGATCCTTGATAAATTAAAATTAGTTTTTACTATCCTCAGTGATTCTTTTGTTCACATAACATAGAACTACCTAGAGTGACCTGATTCTGCCATGGAACTAAGAGAATCATTAGATTTTCGAGGAGGAATGATGGCTTTAGGGAGACACAGTTGACTGGCTAAGCTGCTCAGATGTTCACACTACCTCCCAATAGGTGAAAAATTGTGCCCTGGAGTTATCACGTCAGAGCTGCCTAATGCCATCCTGACGTTGTCATAAACCAGTGTCATCAATGATCAAGTTTCCCTCAGTTAAGTATAAAACCCCCAGCTCCCCTCCATAAGCTTACTGAGTCTCACTGTACTCTCTCGCTTTGATATCTGTGATGAATTTAAAACCTTATAATCAGTAGAAAAGTGTGGTTTTGGTTGGGTGAAACAAGTTATAACTAGAGCTGAGTATAAATGCTGTTATACTCAGGATAGCTATCAGTAATACATGAACTATAAATGCACACATGTTTCCTTTGAGATCAACTCAAGGAAGAAAGGAAAAATGTAAATAACCAGATGATGTAATCTCCAAACAGTGCATCCTCAATTAAAATGAATATAGTACATAGCTTACCTTCCGTATAAAAGGATAATCAAGTTCCCTTAAGGAAGACTGCATGTCAACAAAAGCAAAAATTAAAATTGCAAACAGAATGAGCTTTCTCATGAATTTGTAAGATATAAAGGGAATGTGTGTGTGAGTGTGTGGTTGAGAAATATTAAAGGAAAAAGAAGAATCTGTGACCTTCTTGTTTTCCTTTCTAAAAAGAATATATTCAGAACGTTCTGAAGGTTCTGCACTTTAAAAATAGATTGATAGAAAGAACTAGTAATACTCCCAGTTATAGGAAATGTAATTTTTAGGAACTTCCCAGCAGGAACATAATAAGTAGGCGAAAACTTGCAAAAAATACAGAGAGTCAGTCTTGAGGATTAGTAATCATGTGATTTTTCCATGAAGACTTTGAGCTGCTGAAATGAGAAGGTTTGTATTTGTTGTAAATAAAACAAGTAAGTACTTATATTAAAACTTGAGAGAAAAATCACTTTTTCTTACAGCCTAGTAAGTTGCAATCAATAGTCTGCTTGCCTAATTGAAATATTTTTACCAATTTATCTGCAATTACCAAAGAAATATCATGTAGAGGTAATTACGTGCTGTTCTCACTTTTTGAAAAATATGTTTTATCAAATAGTGCTTGTATGTATCAATCGACCCTGCACAAATTCAAAGGGAATCTGGAGAAACTACTGAGGGAAATGCATTGTACTTTGCAGCTCCATTTCAAAGTTATAGAGAGTTAAGGATCCAGCTGCTAGTTATAAAACAGTTATGTGCATCTATTTGTCTGACATTTATTATTTTAGCAATATTTCTGTGTAGAAGCAATATCTCTATATTTAAAAGATACATTATTTTACTTTTATTAACTAAGGTCTTTACTCCTTCTTTTTGGTTAATTATAAGCCTTGTCCTTTAGATCCATATAGTTTCATAGTTTATTGGCAAGCACAGAAGACAATATTATTATGGGTAATATCTATTGAGCATTTGCCAGGTGCTATGTGAAGGACTTTACATGAACTAGCTTATTTAATCTACAAAACAAATCTTGGAAGTAGATATTTTGTTATCATCTTAGTTTTTCCAATGAAAAGAAATAAGGCACAGAGAGGTTAAGGCATGCTGTTGGTTGCAGAGCAGGCTGGGAGCAGAGCTAGACTTTGAAGTTAGTAGTTTTCTCTGAAGCCTGATGCCTGACCACAGTGTCATGTTTCCTCTGTTACAAAATACTCAGCCAAATAAAAGGAGAAGAATGTTTCTTATCAACAGTCAGCCTTTCAGGCAAAATCACCAGCGGCTTACAAAAGATGATATTATTTAACATAAATAAGTAAAAATTACTACAAAGCAAAATGTTTCAAGTACCTTAGGAAAAAAAAAAAGGACAGGAGTATAAATAAAAAATTTCTGTAGATGTACCATATACTGAGATAATGCCGAAAGCTCACCAATGGTGTGCTCATAAAGCATTGTTTTAAAACACAATGCATGGAGAACTTAACACATTAGGAGGTTATTGTTCCTTTGACATGATGGCTGAGGGTAGGGCGGGAGGGTGACTTTATCCACAGGCAAACCATTGTTTTCCAAAGACTACAGAATTATTTGTTTCCATGTTATGGCATATAATTATTTTTAAACAAAAATACTCTATTTTTAATCCTGTGTTTGAAAAATGTTGGCACATTTTAGGACTTGAATGCTTTGCAAATATTGGAGAAGTAAGTGTGAGAGCACCTCTCTGTGGTGGGGAGTTATTACCGTTTTAAAAAGAGAAAAACGTTTTTAAAAAAGACTTTTTCAGGAGCTGACAATTATTTTGTGTCTTTTCCAAGCCGTTTGTCTTTCTCCTGACTGCAAAGTTATCCCTCTTTTTCTCTGTTAAGTATTGCTAGCAAATAAGTAACATTTAGGGTGTTATGCTACTTCTGACTTTCAAAGAAAAAGGCACAGCATAATTCTGGATCTTTAGGAAAGTTAAGGATAAGTTAATGACATCATATTTCTTTCTTCTATATTTCTAAGAAAGAATGTCTTAATATTCGTTTCCAGAATACAAAGGGAATATTTCAGTATAGGTCCCCCAGAAGAAGCAGAACTACTAAGAAATGAGGCCCATCTGTCTGTCTTCTCTCCCTGACTTCATGTCCTGTGGACTCCAAGCTCCAGTATCAGACACAGGCAACAGTCTGACCTAGACAATTGTGTAAGGCTGAATTCTTAGGACTGTGTCTGATCCTGGAGCTTGGGGGTCACAAAGTAGGCCGCGAGGGAGAGAATATGGATGTAAAGTAAAGTAGCAACAATCCGGAACCCATACACCAAAAAAAAAAAAAAAAGCTAGAGGCCACGAAAACAGAATGAAACCTATGTGAGCCCTTATTGCCTCTGACCTTGACTGTGTAGTTTTCCTGCAGAAGTCAAGCCCCTTCCTCATGGAACTAAATACCCACACTGGTCCCAGAGTAGAAGAAGCTGAAGGAAGGCCCAGTGGAAGGTGGGCAATGGCAGGCCTGGCCACTGTCTCTCACCAATGAGATGAGCCAGCAGACCAGTGAGGACATAAAATGACTGCTGCTTCACTTCCCCTCCAGTCCCCTGTAAGAAACTCTGCTATATCCCACCCTACCCAGAGACATACAGAAAAGGAATGCTGGAAAGTGTGGTAAGGCCTAGCCAAGTGGCCACATCAAAAGGCCACCATAGCTCACCCCTTGTCAACCCATGCAAATCTCCTTAAACTGTATTCATCTCCAAATATTGAAAACAGCCAAGTCGTGCTTCCACCTAACATGGTACAAATATCCCAGGTCCAACTGAAAACAGATGAATCCCTTCCTCAGAAGAGATACAAAGTCCCTTGTTTGTCTTTGCATGATAGTCATTTTCTATTAATTCGTTCATACTCTCTCATTGATATCCTGCAGCTTAAATACAGAGATATAGTTATGTGGCAATGGGTCCATTCTCATGGAATTAATTAGTCTAACCATGGTTTTCCTTACAGAGCCACAGATGTAATGGTGGAATGGTCTAAGGGAGACTCAGTTATGGTGCCAGCTAGATGGCAATACCTTTCAGGGCTGAGGTGATATCTCCAGAGTGTTCTGTATGATCACCATTCCTTCACATATAGTGCTATATCTCCCACAGTCAGAGTTCCTGGGTCAGGGAATCAAGGGAGGAAAATGGGAGAGGCTCCTCCACTATCACTGCAAGTGATCCACTAGCAAAATATTTGCTTCTCATCTCCATGATGTTAAGTCCAGTGAGATCTTAGTACCAAGGAAAATAATGCTTCTGCCAGGGAACCTGACAATACTTTCATTGAAATAGAAGTTGAGAGTTTGACCTAGCCAGATGGGACTTCTGAATTAACAGGCAAAGACTGGGGTTTCTGCACTAGTTGGAGAGATCCTTCTATCAAGATGAAATTGGGTTGCTACCAAATAATGTGGGTAAAGGAGGGTCTGTATGGAATGCAAAAGATCCTCCAGGGTGCCTTTTAATACTTTCATTTCCTATGATTAAAGTCAGTGGAAAACTATCATAATTCAGGTTGGGCTGCTATGGTCCAGTTCCTTCAGGAATAAAGGTTTGGGTAAGTTTAGCAGGCAAGAATCTATGACCAACAGGAGTGCTTGCTGAGGGTATAGGGTGTACAGGATGGTAGTGGAAGAAGCTTGTTATACATACCAGCTATGATCATGTGATCAGCTGGAGAAACGCAGGCTGTAATAGTTATGAGTACTTCTTCCTTATTTTGATATGAATATGTTTGTGTGTATGTGTGTGTGATAAATCTCCCCCCTCCCACATACACACATCACATCACACATTTTTTTTTCTTTTTGTTCTCCTCTTTCTCATACTCTAATCATGTAAAATAAGATATGTTAATAATATCTAACTCTGCATAACACAAAGAGCTATAAATGAGAATCCATAAAAAGTAGTATTTTATTGGCGAATATAAATGATGAAGAAAATTGAATGTTGACGATTTAGCCTATAAAAGAGAAAGCTAAAGGAACTATGTTTTAAGAAGATGTAAAATTTCTTCTAAAGTGAATCTAAAAGAAAAAAAAGGAAATAGAAAGGAAGTATGGAAAGGAGGAAGGAAACTCGGTCCAAGCTGGGGAGGGGAGGACAAGGGGCGAGGGGGACGCCACCCAAGTGGTCTGGGGTTCGAACCCAGATAGGCGAAACGCGCCGGGAATCGGCTGGGGAAACTCGGGCAAACCTTTTTGGGGAATCACCGCTCCGACACCCCACCGCCCAGGCGCTGCAACGGAGGGTGAGCGGAGGCTGAGCGGAGGCTGAGCGGAGGCTGGGGGAGCTCAAACTTGCGACAGCTGGAGGAGGCGGCGGCGGGCGGGCGGCTGGCTGTCGCCCGAGCGCTGCGCCTGCGGGGGGAGGGGAGGCGGCTGCTGGGAGGGAGGGAGGCCGGGCGGGCGGGCGAGAGGGCGGAGGGAGGGGGAGGAGGAAGAGGAGGGAACCAGGGAGGGGGGACGCGTTGGGATCGCGGCGTGCGGCGGCAGACGGAGCCTGGGCTCCCAGCGGCGAGGGGAGGCAGAGCTACGCTCCTTGCTGAACGCGGACCGAGCTCGGCGGCAGCGGGGAAGACGCGCCGGAGCCCAGACCGCGACCGAGAGCGGGAGCGAGGCGGCAGCGGCGGCGGAGGGGGAGCCCGCGAGCTGCCGGGCGGTGAGCCCAAGCCGCGCTGTCGCCGCGCAGGGAAGACTTGGCCAACACACTCACACACACATACACACCCAGCCCGAGCGGGCGCTCGCGGCTAATCGTCAGCATGGCGCTGGGGCTCCTGCCCGAGCGCGGGCGGCAGCAGCGGCGACGCGAGAGCTGCTGAGCCCGGCCCAGCCGCCGGAGCCCGGAGGATCGCGCGGGGCTGTCGCCACCTGCCCGGAGGCTTTGAGCCCGCCCCCGCCCCCACCCGGCCCAGAGCCCACCCCTCGGCGTGGCCGACCCCGAGGGCAGCCGGCTGGCAGCAGACGGCGAGGGAGGCGAGCGAGCGCGGCGCCGCGAGCGGGTTGCGGGCAGCGGGGGACGGCAAACTTTGCTCTTCGCCGCGCTTCCCCGGCCCGGCCCCTTCTCCCATCGCCAACGTCGCCACCCCACTTTCCTCCAACCCCGCACACCTCTCCCCACCCACCCCACCTCCCGTCGCTCCTCCTCGCCGCCTCGACTCTGCTCCGGGGAAAACTTCAAAGCGCCGGATCGCAGGCTCCCTGCTTACTCCCCGGCTGGGGATTTCAGGTCAGTGCCCGGAACACCTTTCCCCGCGGAGGCCGCGCGGGCTGGCGGGCGTGCGTGCGGCGGGCTGCAGTCGGCCCCCTCCCTCGGGGCCCAGACTAGCGGCGGGTGGCTCCTCTGACTCTCTGGCGTACCCCTCGAAGCTTGTGCCTCGCGCTTCACTTTGGCTGCTTTGCTCGCTTTCGTTTTTATTTCCTAGCTGTAAGTTATTAAAAGTGCAGCCAACCTAAGCGGCCCGGCGTGGGCTTCGGGGAGGGAGGGGCGCGGCGGGGGTGGGGGGGCTGCCGCCCCGCTGGGGGCTGAGAGGAGAGCAGGGAGTTCGCGGATTGGAAGTTTGCAGGCAGTGTGTGTCTGTGTGCGCGGGAGCGCGGTCGTCGCTGAGTGCCGCGAGTCGGGCGGGGGGGTGAGCTGGGCTGGAAGCTGGGAAGCTCGGCTCGGCGTTAGCTCGCTAGCAGGAAGGGGAGGGCGGCGGGTTCCCGTCTGCTTTCTTTTTCGACTCGGGAAAGAACTGTAAAAACCTCCAGCCGCCGCTGCCTCGTCTCACCTCTCCGGGGGCAGCTCGTTCTTGCTCGTGGAACGACGGCGTGTGCGTGCGCGAGGGTGTGTGTGGCGGGCGCCCCGGGCCGAGCCGAGCTCGACCTGCCGCCGCTGCCGCGCGACTCGGGAGGGGAATCCCGGTTTTTTGTTTTTTGTTTTGGATTGCTCCAAAGCGTGAATCACATGGATTTAAAAAAAAATACTAGGAAATCGAGCAGAGCGAGGGGTTCCGACAAGGCCCGCCCGCCCACCAGCCAGTCAGGTCAGACGCTTTGTTTTGTAAGTGTTCTTTAAAAATTTTAATCTGCCACCCTGGTCCACCCGCACCTTCCCCGCGACGTCGTGGGGTTGGTTTTAAGTTTAAGATCTACCCGCAGGGGTTGGGGTAGATCGTGCGGGGGCGGGGGCGGCGGCGGGCGCGGGGGCGAGACCTGGGTCCTCCTCTGGGTAGCGTGGAGTCTGGTGGAAAGCCCTGTAGGGCGTGTGCGAGTCTGCGGCCGGAGGAAGTTGGTCCCACTCGGAGGGCGTGCGGCGCAGAGGCTGAGGGCGAAGAGGAACTTGCGCACCCGGGCGCGATCCTCGGCCGAGGCGGGGAGAGCGAGGCGCCGCTGCGCCGCGGGGCCCGCGCTCGGAGCAGGTGGGCGGCTGCGCTGCAGAGCCTCCGCCAGCTAGGGGGCTCGGGGCGGCGGCGACGTGCTCCTGCTGTTGACCAAGCAAGCCCCGGGGCGCCGTGTGCGGAGTAGGGCGGCTCGAGGCACGCGTGGTCCCGACGGGCTTCCCGCCGCCTGCACTCTCGAGTGGGCACGTCCCCGGGTCCCTGAGACGGCTGAGCCTGGCCGCGTGTAGGCCGAAGCCGGGGCGAGGCTTAATTTGCAGTTAATGAATCTTTTCCAGAAAGTCCGCGATCTCCAGCCAGAGGCTGTGAGTGCCCGCGCGCACGAGGGCGCGCGCCGCCGGCGTCTAAAGGGTTGGGGGGTTGCGGGGATGGAAGAGCGAAGGAGGGGGGAGGGTTATGTGTATTTAAAAACAAACCTTAAAAAAAGAAACCAGCGCGCTTCAAATAGGTATTCGTACAGCCTCTTGTGTCTAGAGTAGACAGCTCAGGGTTTTAGCTGGGTTTTTTTGTTTGTTTGTTTCTTTTTTGAGAGAAGGCCAGAGGAGGGGTAGTGGTATTTGATTCTAGGGGTAGTCTCTGGAGAAAAATCCTTAAAATGACTTGGGAATAAAAACGAGGAGGAAATGGCCCACCCCAGAAGGTGGTGGGTGGTGAACGCAGACAGACTTGGGTATTTGTAGCCATCTGACACTTCCTGTGGCACTGGAAACGGACACCGCGGGCCGAAATCAATCCTTACGAGGTGTTGGATTCGGTTTGGCCAACAGAATTGCTTGTGTGGAAGTCATTTTAATTGTCGGCCTCCGAGACTCCTGTACGTGGACACTTGGAAAATACATTTGCTTCTCGACCCTTCCCACTCCACCCCCGACCTGTTATCTGGTCTGGGCTTTGCAGTGTTGGTTCCCGTGTTTATTTTGGGCATGATTTCACCGCGAGGAGGAAGGGGGGAGATGGCGGTGATTAATATGCCGTCCAGGTTTAACCCGAGGCTGGCCTTTAGTGTGCGGGTTTACGCCGCCACTCACCGGGATTGCCTGGGGTAGTGGAGGGGGGGGGGGCGCGCGCGCGGGGTTCGGGCGCCAGGCGCTCCGCGGGCAGGTCGGGGTTGGGGCTCGGACGGCCCCAGCGCTGTCCTTTGAGGCGCTGTCACCAGTAGGTGACTGAGAGTTAATTAGGAAGTTTTCTCCGGATCAATGGGCCGCACAGCTCATTAGCGATTCTCTCCAGCCCTTTGCAGGGCCGGCCGGGCCTGTGCCTCCCACAGAGGCCGGGGCCCCGCGGCCCGGGCTGCGGAGAGCGCCTCTGGGAAGTGGGGAGGGATGGGCGGCGAGGGGCGACCGGGAGGCGAGTGTAACTTGGCCGGGCGGCGCGTTGCGTGCGGCGCCTCGAGGCCCGCACAGCCCGCTCTTTCTTCCTGCTCTCGGTCGCCTCGACTGTGTCTTTAACTCGCTCCCGCTCGCGTCGCTGCCTGGCTGCTCCTCCCCGCCTCCCTCGCCTATCTCTTGTTCTCTAAGCACGACGCCTGTGCTCCCCGCCCAGTTTGGGATTAGACAAGATAAAAATAGGACTGCCCAGCGCACAGAGCTGTGACTGTGCCCCGGCAGCCGGGCTGGCGGGAGCGCTGTGGGCCGGGGCCGGGGCAGACCCGCTGTGCGCTCGGGGCAGCCCGAGCCCGTAGAGTCCCACCCCGACCCTGCAGGCGCGGTCACGCTCCAGCGTTCTGTCCGCCGGGAACCGTGCGGGCAGGGGGTCCTGGGTAGGGTCTCCGCGCTCTCGCGGGTGTTGTTGGTGTGCCTGTGATAGATGGGTCTAGACAGGCATGCAGGCTCCCTCCCGGCTGAAGGACGGGAAGCGGGGGGCGGGCCGCGGAGGCGGCGGCAGACTCCCGTGAGCGAGCGAGCCTTCGGGCCCAGCGACCAGGGTGGAGGGAAGGCTGCGAGGGTTTCTCTTAACCCTTTAAAGACGATAGGGAGAGTGGGGGTGGGGAGTGTAGTAGAAATTCCTGGAGGCAAAGTAGCCCCCTGGGGAGAGGAGGCGGGAGTCTGGGCTTAGGGTTTTCCTTTCTCTTCTGTGTATGCAGTCTCACATCCTGGTACATTGGGCTCGATTCTTCGACGAACCAAACGCAGCTGCTAGGTGATCTAATTTGACCCGATACTTCTCAATGGGGAAGGTGTGAACACACACGGTGGGCACCCTCACTTAAGGAACTGAGTTGGGGAGATGCAGAGGTTAGACCTTACCGTTCCCAGCGGCCCAGTATGTGAAGGTCTGCGCAGAGCTTTAGTCAGTGGGGCCTCTGACCGAGAGTGTTGCCTACCAAAGACCCAAGCCTGAAATGCCTGGCCAGTGCATACAGGTATGCGTCGGAGAGAGCAAAGGGGTCCTTGAGTTGTCTATGTAAATAAAAACACTTTTAACCATGAACTTGTGGAGAGTTCAAATAAGATATGTGCCGGGAGGCAGCCTCCAAACAGGAGTTGGACAGTGATGTGTACAAGATCGATCATTTGTATACACATCCATGGGGTCAACATTGAATGGGTCTTAAAAATTTAATACAACTCCGCAGGCATTGGTCTCGTTCTTTCCCTGAGGTAGAAATTGGTGGGTGGGTTACCCTATAGAGAAATGAATCATTAGTCACACTCCTCTCTCCTTCCCCCTCCTCTTCCTTTTAGGGTTTGGAGTCTTAGGGGATCCTCTAGTTACATTAAACTGCAAACCCATATTGGTCTGGGAACGAGCCCCATTATAGGCAAAGCAAGAATGTAAGTCGTGGGGAGGTGTACGTATTAGACAGGAATGCACAGATTAAGATGTGCGCCTGAATGACATGTGCTGAGACAAATCAAGACACTTGGGCTCTGGTGCCCACATGGAACAAGAGATACAGAAGAGAGAAAGAACTGGCCGCGAGGAATGTAAACATGGGTATGCAAATACTGAGACCTAGAGCGAGATTCTAGGAGAAAATCCCAGAGTTTGTTGAGCTGGAAACTGGAGCAGAATTTCTGTAAGTTCCTTCGAGAGACAAAAGCCCATTTAAAGGTGTGAAGAGGGTCACTTGGAAACACAAAAAGCATTCACATGCATACATCCATGCTTAGATACACAGGCTGAATGACAAAAACTCCTCGATGCCTGATGAAGATTTTCCTGCCCGGTGAGACAGAGCAGGGCACGGAAGTGTGGGCCACACGACCACATTCGCACACTCATTCACTGGGAAATACTGTGTCTTCGGCTAGAGGGAAACTGAGGGCGACGGTGCCTAGCTAAGGGTGGATGGCCCTTGGTTACTAAGATTGCTTCTGGTTATAGTTTCTTCGCATCTAGAGTGGGGAAGAGAGTATGTCTTGAGCAGGTAGGAGGATTTCTGAAAGATTTTTGAGTTCTGGACCCTGAGAGGATGGATGGTGGAGGAAAAAGAGGAGTAGCTTTGCATTCTGGGTCGGAAGCAAGGGATGTTGCGCTCCTCTAAGCCCTGTTTGCTAAGGTGGCGCAGGGCCTAGTGAACTGAGAGAGACTGAACCGAAAGAAGTGCGAAGCTCGGCCTCTGGGCGGAATCAAGGGGGGAGGTATGCTTTCTTTCCCCCCTTGAGGAGACCGTGCGGGGACGGCCAGCGTAGGGAGGATTAGCAGGCGCCTCTGTGACCCCAGACGCGCGCGTAAACTCGGCTTGGGTTTGATTTGCCCGCGGCGTCGATTTGCCGCGGTCCCTCTTTGTCTGAGCCCAGCCGGGAATTCCAGCTTTTATTGGGAAGACCGCACTCGGGTGGAGCCCGCGGGGCTGGGCAGGAGGCTCGCCGGCCTCCGAGCCGCCCGAACCCCAGGACGGTCCTCGGGAGTGCCCAGCAGCCCCGGCAATGCCACCTCGGTGGTTTCCTCGAGGGCGGCGGGCCCGGCAGACCCAGCCCGGCGGGGCGGGGGGCCTCACTTGGGCCGCCGTACCGCCCCTCTCCCCGCTGGCCCCACCGCTCCCCCGCCCGCCCGAGGAGCTCTGAAGGCCCTTTGTTAAGCTCCAGGGTCACACCCGTGCCCCGGGGGCCGCGCGGGGGCGGGAGGACCTTCTCCTGGCTGGAGGAGCCGGGCTGCCTCGCCCGAGTGTAAGGCCGGCAGGATTCCGTCTGTTTGCAAGGCTGGCTGCGCTGCCGGGGCCTAGATGGTGGCGCTGGCTTGAGAAGCAGCCGGGGCAGGAGTGGAAGGTCTTCTCAGGCCACCCCCGTGGCAGCCAAGCCGCCTGTGCCCCGAGCACTTGGCCGTGGACGTCTCCCAACCTCCAGCCCGGCCCGACGGCTTTCGCTGGTTGCCCCCCATGTGTTCCTCCGGAAGGGATAGCTGACTTTCTGTTGGATGGGAATTGACCAACGAACTTTTCCCCCCCGCAACGTTTCTGTAGAAGGCCCCCTTTCCCAGCGCAGGCTCATTTCCGCCGGCCCCTAGTCGAGGGTGTTGGAAATGGGGGGGGGGCGCGTCCCCGCACTTTGTTATTTCTTAGAACCATGTCTCCCCGGCCAGCCATCGCCCCTCAGCACCCATGGGCTCTGGCGCCCCGTGATTAGACTAGCGGGGAAGTCCGCTAGGAGAAGATCCTGACAGCATAAAATAGAATTTGATCTAAAAGACAGTTTCCAGTATAATCTCATTATGCATCACAGACTCCCGGTGTTATTTTGTGGAAGGCGGACAATGATCAATTTACATTGACCCGGGGCTGGGCGAGCTTTTAGATGGTAATTGCCATATTGATTTGCATGCAAAAAGGAGACCTGCTAAAATTAAAGACCGGAAGCTAAATGAAACTAAATTTCTTGTCTAGGTGCAAACCAGAGGAACTACTGGGGGGAAGAGGGTGAGTCAGGTCAGGGTGCCAGGGGCAAGAGCAGGTGAGAGGCCCAAGAGCTCCGGGAGGTCACAGATTTGGGAGCGATCTTTGCCCTGGTGATTTCAAAACGTGAGGAGGGGGCTTGTATAGGGTATGGGGACCCAGCAGGGAAAAGTTATAAACAGGCACTATTGCATTGAAGGCACTGGGATCTTTTAATGCTAATAGTAACTGCGAGGGGGGGAGGAGAGGTTTATAGGGTTATAGGGGTCTTCCTGCACCATTTCCGGCACCCCCCATTTCTATTGTTCTACCCGAGCGCTCATAACCGTGCCAAGAGCACCCAAATTCTTGCATCTGAAGAGTTAAATTTTTTTTTAAAGACAGGCCTTAAACTTCCCCCGCCCCCCCTCCCCCCGCGTCTGGTCTTTCGAAGAGAGCGAGAGTAGGGGGCGGTTCTGCATGCCG